>NW_027269990.1:0-5000 GCF_030848805.1 Temnothorax longispinosus | reverse complement strand
ATTTCATTTATCGTTGGGTGCGAGTATTGATACTCGATATTGTGCCCAAGGCTAATAATCAGAGGTATCCCTTTGCGAGCAATAGGAAATTAATAACAGTGTAACGTAACAGCGTGAATAATTAATAACGTTTTGTAAATAAAAGAATAACGTGATAATTCAAAAATTCTTTCGCTGAACTGAGAAAGAGAAACGTGACGAAAATTCAGGGAAATAAAAGCTTTCCAATCGAAGTAAGGCGCGATGGAATCCCTTCGGCAAGTGCAACAGGGATTTAAATACGCGGCGCACAGAACAAATGGGCCTCTTCGGGATTTTCATCCGGCCTTTGCCTGATGGAAATATGTGAGAGAGGAAAGGAAAGCTCGAGGCGATATCCTTTGCGGCTTCTTCAGCTTCTTCTTTAGGATCCCGAGATTCGATAAGATATATAGGAATAAAACAAGAAGTGGGATATAACGTTATACGCGATACACGATAGAATTATATTGGAAGCACCGGAGAATAATGGCCGATTTTAAGTTGCAAGCTCGGTGAAATATAGATTTAAAGCAGCTGCTATATATTATAAGATGGTTAGTAAAATAATTAAATATGATATCTATCGTAAAATTGTTGTGAGAAACGGTATGGATACGTTCAGACACTTTTGCGATAAATTTTACTTTATCATCATATAAATGCTGCTCTTTATATACATTTTTGAATCGGTTCATCTATTTTTATTTTTTACTAGAACAGTACAAAGCTGGGAGATCCAGATAAAATTTTTGCCTGTGTCTGGGAGATCCAGATAAAATTTTGCCTGGGTCGGGAGATCAGAGATAATTATTCCTTTCTTTTTGCAGTAAATGGAACTGATTAAATTGAAGGGAAAATTTTTTGCTCCTAAGATTACTTAACAACCAGTAGATATCTATAATCAAAAGATCAAGAATTTTAAATTTTTATCAGCAAATTAAAAACAAAAAGATAACTAAATATAATTATAATATAATCAGAATTTCAATGTAGAAGCAAATGCTAAAATACTTCAATTAAATGTTTAAATGCTTGAATATTTAAATCAATATTACACTGTTAATTAATATTACTAATACACTATTAACTCTTCGATATACATAACTGTCAAAATATGCGTTGCTCACGAAGTGAACGAAACGAGAGAATCAATTGGCAAAGCGACAACAATTAAATGTACAATTTCGAAAAGAGCACATCTCTGAAAATTAAAATTTTCCAGGAATGAGAGAAAATTGATTTAATTTTAAACTATTGTACCCAGTGATACAAAACTTTACAATTTGCATTTTAGGGTCAAAGAATATAGGAACAATAGAATATGAAAGAAAAATATTTTAAAGGTATTATCATACCATAATACCATTATACCTATAACAATGTAACTAATAATTATAACACAAGCAAATTGTTATATTAACAATCCGCATTTCCTGGCAATCTGGAGATCTAATTAACCTAATTGTTTATTATTAATTCATCCGATAGCGTTATTCAAATTAATACACACATCCTGAACATCCGCGGAACAAATGTGGAAATCAATGTTTGTACATGCGAAGATGGGATATAACCGTTTAAAAGTGGAAAATTATTATATTAGGAGGGATTGAAAACGGCATTAAAACTATCATTTTCACCATCGGTACCTTTCAATATAAGTAGGTCGCTGACATGTGAACTTTAAACGCGCCGATATCTTACGATAATACCGCTATTATGCCGGTATTATATCATTAGCATTATACGATATTACGCCGATATATGTGTATCAAATTAATTTATAATTTATTGTAGATTTACAGTGTTTACATCAATATTTTATGAGATCGCAGGAATAATGTGTGGTGGTAAATAATACGCCGCCTGCAATTCGCAAAGAGATTACGTGGGATGCGATTCGCCGATTTTGTCGGCTCTTTCGCGAAAAGAAAAACAATCGAGTTATACTTATTTTATCCTGATATCGATCGTGTAATAAGTGGAAAAAAATACATTTCTTAAATACTAAAGATAAATTTAACCGCTGATCGAATGCTCGATATCGTTAATGTTTGCTTAACACGTAAACTCATTAATTTAAAATGAATATAAGTATACAAATTCATTCGAAAAACCGGTTAAATTGCCCAAGGTATTTTTGACAGTTAGTTATTCATTGGCGGGAATCAAGATGACGAATGATTCCGCTTTTTCACCTGGCGTATCAAAACTTATGTTAATATTTCTTACGAAAGTGGACTTTATCCTTTTTCGACATTATCATATCAAAAAGGATCTGTATAACAAAACGCGTTTTCTGCACCGCTATCGGCTGGATCTAAGGTCACTTCAACATCGCGATTTCTTAGCGACAGCCATATACGCTGACTGTTTGACGAGATGAATAAAAGTGGCTTATTAGTTATTGTGTGTGCGAAGCAAATAACGCGCGAAAATAATTCTTACCTACTTCGGAGAATGAATGTATGCGTATTTCGCATTCTCTTAGTCGCGAGGTATTTATCGCGCTTTTAGCATAAATGACGACGTTAAAAACGTCGATTCTCATCAACGCTGAGCAAAAACGACATTACAACACAAAGCAGACACTCCGGATGCATATATACAGCATATTTTCTATATACAAAAAAAAGTAAATAAAAGAAATAATGAACAAACATCATAGTTTGCTAACTATAGCAAAATTAATTTTTAGTATAATCAAAATGAAATTAGTATGAAATAAAAATTTGCCAAAGAAATAAATTTAATATAATAAAATATAATTAAAGAGACGATGAAGTTGTAGGCGATTACTCGTCGGAACTTCCTTTTTCGAAATTAAAAACTGACGGAGTCAATATTATTACGTAAATGAGATCGATACGGCAGGGAGATATCAAAGTTACACACGATGAACACTGTATCAAAATGTGGTAGCGCGAAATGTAGAAGTGAAATTAAAGCATAACACAGACAATGCACTTGGAACAGAATGGATATATGGCAAACAAAATTGCAATAAGTATGCCTGGCGGAGAGTGCCGTCTTTTGAGAAAAACTTGAGAAAAGTCCCGTAATAGGGGAATTCCGCGCGTTTCATATATATTCTCGCGCGAACTTGGAATCACCTGGCCGGCCTCCGTACTTTACCGGCCGGCTTTTAGACACTTTTAGCACAAACCGTGGGGGGTTTTGAATCCGCGTGTGGAATATTCCATGCGAAATATCCAGACGTAACCCGAGAGCCGCGACCGCGCGCGCCCGCCACTGTGTCCTCGTTCGCTTTGAATTTATTATAACTTCGCGCACGGGGGGGATGGTGTATATATACGTATGTATACACGTATATGTATATATTTCTGTCCAAATACACCCTTCCGCGACGCGCGCGCCTCGGGTCATTCCTGCAGAAATTCAATTCGTTATACGCCCCTGCATGTGCCCGTTATTTTATTATGTCCAGACGCCGCAAAAAACCACACCGGGATGCGCGAACTTTTTCCTCCACGAACGACATCCAGAGTATTTCCGGCGTTGCGCATCTTCCCTCCTCTTTACCCTCTCTCAACGCTGTAAACAGCGAAGAAAAAAGCACCATCCCTTTAATGATTGAGATTTCAATAGCTCTTGAATAAGAGATATTGAAATTAATATTTAGGTATAAGCGGAGTTTTAGCGCGAAGTTACCGTCATTATTCATGGCTTGAGATGAGCTTCGACGAAACTTTAATCCGAGGCTACACTAGCGTCTCTAAGAATGCATAATTATGAATCTAAATAAAATATACAACTTTTTACTTGAAATTTTACACTTTTACAATGGAATCTTAAAATTTTTACGATTTCACTCTCTAAATGTACAATTATGAAATCCAAGATACGAAGATTTCTCGTCACGTAACTTCGCTACCACCTGAAAAATTGGATCTCGTGTATTCTCTTTTACTTCTTTCTCTTTCTTCCTTTTCCTCTCCCTTTTGTCCGATATAAATTTACACGTGGACAGAGAATCTGCTCTCGTATATCCCGAGGAGACTTTAGCACGAAATGGACGCGCATTCACGCATACATGATGCATGCTGTCTTGCGGAGACAAAGGTAAGCACAGCTAATGTTTGGCACACTGAATGTCTAGTGCAAATTGGCTTACCACATGTAGAGAGAGAGAGAGAGAGAGAGAGAGAGAGAGAGAGAGAGAGAGAGAGGAGAAGCATACAATTATCCTAAAATTTCGTCATTTCCTGGTCTATCTTTGGACCATCCAAGAATCAAATTTTCTAAATGGCGAGGCATTAACACAGCTTTCGTTCTATAATCCGTTAATGGTTATAACAATAACGCTAAAATTGCAATTTCCCGATGACTAGACATCGGATTTTTTATATGCAGATTGGTGGAAAAGAGCAATTAATAGCTAAAATTATGTTATTTATACAATATCCTACATATTCATACTGCAACATATGTTAGGTATAAATATGTTGGATATTATAAATAACATATTATAATCGTTATTAATTGCTCTTTTCCACCAATCTAAGCATATAAAAAATCCGATGTTTACCGATGACAAAAGAGAAGGAGAGATGCAGGCAAAAAATGTCACTTTTACGCTATTGGTCATCTTCGCAAACTTATTACGCAATTTTTGATGATCGCGTAGAGGATTATGAGGAAAAAAGATGCCACACGCAAGCGCGTTCGTGACATTTCTATACCGCTCACGTCTCAGTCTCTCTTTCATATCTCGCGCATATAAATACAAAGTCTGATGTCGCAAGTAGGTATATTATCAAATAAACATATTGGATAAATCCACGAAAAAAGACACTGTATATTCAGGAACACGTGCCAATGGTTAATCATAAAATCCAGCAATAAAACCGCAATTTTTATCATCGAGCGACATAAACGTTATCGCATAATGCATAAAACATATGCGAGTTGGATGAAAAAGCTTCTCCCTGCGACTCGTAGGAAGAAAAATGGGAATT
>NW_027269989.1:0-4994 GCF_030848805.1 Temnothorax longispinosus | reverse complement strand
CTCTTTTACGCGACGCGACGGGTTGCGAGTACCCGAGATGTTGAGATCTCAATAACGAGTGAACGGATCAAGTTCTAAGTAGGCTTGATCGATAGCTTGGGGTCCAATTAGGGGGGGGGGGTTTCTCTTATAATATCCCACTCCGTGCCCTACGAGCGGAGATATTGCGACGCAAAGTCCAAATGTGAAAATTTTTTATTAAGATACTTCTTCTTCTATCTACTTCTAATGCCGACGTCTTATATGACACTACAAAAAGGCGTGATATCCGTACAAAATTACCTTTTTCAAAAAAAAGGTAAAAAAATGCGCCAAGTACACGCATAGTAGTATATATGTATTATGTTGTTACCTCGAAAAAAACAAAGTGGTAGTATTATACCTCGAAATAACACCCTGTACATATTGTTTATACAATGCGTAATACTACAAAAAGGCGTGATATCTGTACAAAATTACCTTTTTTAAAAAAAAGGTAAAGAAAGGCGCCAAGTACACGCATAGTAGTGTATATGTTGTTACCTCGAAAAAAAAAACAGTGGTAGTATTATACCTTAAAAAAATCTAAGTAACAAGTGGTAGACGAAATCTTTGTATCTTGAAAAATCTCGAAAAAACCTAAACAGTAGTATCTTAAAAAAAAAAAAGTATTATACCTCGAAAAAACCTAAGTAACAAGTGGTGGACGTAATCTTTGTATCTCCAAAAATCTCGAAAAAACCTAAGCAGTATTATTTTTATTTCCAAAAAATTATTACTCAAGTGATACACATCACAAAATTACGTTACCTTATCAAAAAATGAGTCGCGCTTCAAGTGATCTATTATTACAATTACAAAAAAGAAATGATATCTCTTTTTAAATTACAGCGCCAATTACAGAGAACATATATTTTTCGAGATACAAAGATTACGTCTACCACTTGTTACTTAGGTTTTTTCGAGGTATAATATTACTACTGCTTTTCTTCGATTAGAATAAAAAATTGAATCATGAAGAATTACACAGAGGTAACAGTACAAAATACAAATATTTTATTAAAATATTTAAACCCAACAAGGGAATACACGGTATTTAAATACAAAGTTCATATATGTATTTTAAAAGATTTAATCGCATCGCAAAGAATTACAGAGGTAACAGTACAAAAAATAAAAATATTTTATTAAAATACATAAATTTTTCTTGTCAAAAAACTTGGCGCTGCTAGAGAGAGAGAGAGAGAGAGAGAGAGAGAGAGAGAGAGAGAGAGACCTTTTACAAATGTAGATATTACTTATTCTATACTTATTCTATACTTAATTCTAATCGCTTTAAAAATCTAAACTTATCTTAACTTATCCTATACTTAGTAATAAGTCGCATTATTCACCGTCACACACACACACACACACACACACACACACACACACACACACACACACATCGCCCACACCCACTCGCTCGCACATACACACCAGGCTGACCAAATTTTGAGGTCTAGCAGCGCCAAGTTTTTTGACAAGAAAAATTTATGTATTTTAATAAAATATTTTTATTTTTTGTACTGTTACCTCTGTAATTCTTTGCGATGCGATTAAATCTTTTAAAATACATATATAAACTTTGTATTTAAATACCTTGTATTCCTTTGTTGGGTTTTAAATATTTTAATAAAATATTTGTATTTTGTACTGTTACCTCTGTGTAATTTTTCATGATTCAATTTTTTATTCTAATCGAAGAAAAGCAGTAGTAATATTATATCTCGAAAAAACCTAAGTAACAAGTGGTAAACGTAATCTTTGTATCTCGAAAAATATATGTTCTCTGTAATTGGCGCTGTAATTTAAAAAGAGATATCATTTCTTTTTTGTAATTGTAATAATAGATCACTTGAAGCGCGACTCATTTTTTGATAAGGTAACGTAATTTTGTGATGTGTATCACTTGAGTAATAATTTTTTGGAAATAAAAATAATACTGCTTAGGTTTTTTCGAGATTTTTGGAGATACAAAGATTACGTCCACCACTTGTTACTTAGGTTTTTTCGAGGTATAATACTACTACTTTGTTTTTTTTTTTGAGGTAAAGATACTACTGTTTAGGTTTTTTCGAGATTTTTCAAGATACAAAGATTTCGTCTACCACTTGTTACTTAGATTTTTTTAAGTCTTACGTACTAAAAAACTAAAGCTGCGAGCTCACAATCGATGAGCTGATTCGTATTGAACGCATCGCTAGCGTATATTACATTCGACGCTTCCTTGGGATCCGTCACAGTGGACGCGATATCGGAGAACTGCTCTATCTACGCAGTACGTAAAAAACAAATGAAGAAATGACATCATCGGGACGATGATTGACCCGATAACGCATCGAACCTGTGGGGACATGTTCGTCGTAAATAAATGTTTTCTAGGAAAAGGGGGTGTTATCGCGTAGACTAAACAATCTATCTACGCAGTACGCGAGACAAAGGAAAAGGTCTTTCAAAAAATCAGTTGGAGCGAGAGAGAGGGCAAAGGGTATATAACGAGGAATGAAGCGCATCGAGCCGCAGTGTAGTAAGATTTGAGAGCAATACATTGGTTGAAAAGTATCGAGATTTATTGTGTGGTTAAACACGTTATCACGTGCAAGTGCTATGAAGCAATATAATAAAAAAATAGTGCAAAAGTGATCAAACATGGATCAATTCGAGCAAACCAAACGCGATTTATTGGAGCTGTCCGACCAAGTAGCTACCGTAGGTGAATTTTTCACATGGGCGCTGCAATGTGCAGAATTCGTCGAGCAGCTCGAGACACGCAGTAGTGCCAAACGTCAGCGGCTCTCCAACAATCCAACGATCGGGCAGAGGCAATCGTTGGTTGCCAGAATAGCGCGACTCGAGGGTGTGAAGTCGCGATTGGAAAAACAATTTATCCATAGCGGTGGTAATTATGCGAACACCGGAAACAGTGGAGACATTGAGTTCCCAATGATACGCGCGCGGCAGAACTCGTATGGCGAGAAACGTTCAAAACGCGAATAATTACCAGTGCGGTAATTAATACAGACTGTGGCGGCCTTCCGACCACACACACTCTACCGAGCAATCGGAATAACGAAACGCGCGCGCGCGCTCACCGATCACGCGCCGAGCGCGTGGGCCCGAGGTGCGGCCCGCAAAGCTATACATGAGTGCCACCAACAGAGGGCAGATTTTCTTGCGTTTAATTTCCAACCAAGGAAGTATATAAGGCCTCGCGGCGACGGCCTAGACAACTTTCGACCGCTCTACGAGCTCTTAGCCTAGAGTGGAAGAAGTCTTTTGATACGGTTTGCCGTCACCTTGCCGCCGCCGAAGTTGCGACCACCGCCGAGACGAGCAGCGCCACGCCACTTGCCGCCACCAAGACATCCTCAGCGGCCCCTGGACTACAGTCCAGGCCTACCGTGGAAGCTCGTCCCATCTCTCGCCGGTGCGACTGACTCGCCCTCCACGCCAGGTCGTCTCCATGTAGGACGTGAGAGTCCGGCCTCTCCTCGGCTATCGTGGACGGTGCCTCCACTCCTGTCGCCGCTGCCGCCGTCGCCTGCAGAAAGGGTACACCAGGGGACGCAGACCATTCCCCTGGCACGCGTGCACCGCGGTGTGCAACACTAGCCTCCACGCGACACCAGGGAGGTACAGACCGACCAGGAGATTACCTCCTTACAGGGGACTCAGACCGACAATCCCCCGCTCGAGTCACAGGCCACGCAGACCGAGGAGCCAGAGTCGTGCTCCACTCCACCGGGGACACCGCCGGCCTGGCGGAAGTCCAGCATCTTCCGGAGGACGCGAACTCAGCCCGCCGTCATCTGGCGTGAGCTTATCCGGGAGTGAGAAGAGACCAATCGGCCCTTTTCAGGGCCACCGCACAAGAAGAGCCCAAACGGCTCTTTTCAGGGCCACCTTCAGCACACGGACATACCAACATCTGTAGATAGGGAATTGGAAATAAACGACTTATTTATTCTACACACCGTCTCTCAGCTCACTCGACGTTCCTACACTCGCTGCGGCGTCTCCTACCCTGCGGAGGGCACGCGACGCCCGAACGATAGTAGCAAGCGGCCACACAGACTATATAGAACCGCGACAGTTTTTGGAAGACGCCTGCAGCGTAGTGTGCAAGCGAGTGCAAGACATTATAAAAATAAACAAAACAATTTCCGTCGCCAGCAAATAATTCAAAATAAGTCGTTTTATTTTCGACCCAACTGGCCAATTGAAACAAGATTGCACGACGTTTCGACCGAATTCCGGTCCTTATCAAGTGCTTTAATTTAAGTTACACCGATCCGCATGACAAATTTAATTGCATCGTTGACGTGGTGTCCTGACAACGTCAAGACAAACGCAAAACTAAACAAAAGAAAAAATAATACATTTAACAATAGAAAAACTATACAAAATCGTTACAATATCGCGCTGGTCAAAAACAATAAAATTAATTAACACTGTAAAAATCAGTTAAAAGCTTACAATTCTTATGCGTTCCAAAACAAACGGTGAAATCAAAACGTCACCAGCCATATCGAGGCACAACGTCCGAACAGTAAGACAGTCAAAGTCGAAATGTTTTTGTTTTTGTTTTTGACCAGCGCGATATTGTAACAATTTTGTATAGTTTTTCTATTGTTAAATGTATTATTTTCTCTTTTGTTTAGTTTTGCGTTTGTCTTGACGTTGTCAGGACACCACGTCAACGATGCAATTAAATTTGTCATGCGGATCGGTGTAACTTAAATTAAAGCACTTGATAAGGACCGGAATTCGGTCGAAACGTCGTGCAATCTTGTTTCAATTGGCCAGTTGGGTCGAAAATAAAACGACTTATTATAAAAATACATAACTGTGTCAAAGTGAACACCGCGTTCAACGGAGAGTTTGTGGCGGGTGATAAACGTGCCAATAAGAGTATATGTACAAAAAACATAAAACTCTGTCGTACGTCGCACTTGCGCGAGTGGTACGAGCGA
>NW_027269988.1:0-5000 GCF_030848805.1 Temnothorax longispinosus | reverse complement strand
ACTTGGGTTGCTTAAATAAAAATGTGCAATCCAATGGAAGTTAAAATTATCAGTCTCTTTTCATGATAAATATACTTGAGTTGTTTAAATGACAATAATAAAAAGAGAAAAAATTATTGTATCGTACGATTTGGTTATCACAGATTGAAATATTTAGAATAACATATTTAGAAACAAACAATTTTGTGGTTTCCTGTTTTATCAAACTTACGCAAATAACAATATTTATATCAGCTTACGTTTTCGCTTGTTATGTCGTTAGATAAAAAAATCTGTTGCAAAACCATATTTCGTTCTATTTAATATTTTTGCCATGTAATGTTTTACGCAAATATAAAACATATGGTACGGCAGTCATATCGCATTAACACTTCCCAGATAGCCAAGCGTGATATAGCATATTGAGCAAACTAATGTAGGATTGCATGTGTTGTTATATATTTGCTGTAAATTTGCTGACATCAAAATAGAACACTGTGTTACAAATACAGCTACATGACTGCTTATACATGCAATCAATTGACGCAATTTCGAGAGCAAACGGTCTACAATACTGGTACGTTATGTTGTCTGCAACATGTCAGCAACATGACAGCAATGAATGATTCGTCGTTCCATCTTGAGCATCATGACGCAAACATGATGGCAACAACACATATATATATAATATGATTTCCATCCGTTATTGCGTATATGTCTTCAAGCTATGAAGTTTTTTAATTGTAGGTCGTTGCTAACAAAGTGTTAACAATATGAAATAATTGTCACACGTTTGTAAAGAATGTGCAAATATCAGATCCAATAGATGACTTCGTTCGGTTCTGTTTCTCATATTTAAAATATGACGAACGATAGTATTATATGAACGATATAATGACGAAACTGCACAACTAATATCAGTTGTATCGTGGAGTCCACTTTTATGATAAAGTGTGGCACACTTTTAGATTGACGTAACCTTATATTAATGATACCTTTTAAAGACATTTTTACAGACTGATGATAATTAAATAAACACAATACATACAATGTATATATTTTGCAAACAAATCTGGTTTCTTAATTAATTATAATTCTGTATATAAATTTGATTTTTACAATTCTCTTATTAAAACGTCATTAAAAGGCTAAAACGGTCATAAAGGTCACATTTTTCAACGTCTTGAAATGTCGTCATCGGTCTGGGACTTATTCCTGTCATTTTTACATTATTATTACATGATTATAAAAGAATAATTGACGTAACGATTAACCATAAACTGACATGAAAATCACATGACGCTGCTGCCTGGGAAGTTGCCCTTAAATTGCAATCAATATGCCGAATCGTGGATGACAACGAGTTGTCGTCAAGTTGCTGTCACAAATCATCTCTTCACGGATAACCACCGGAAATCCATGTGAACATGTTGCTATCAATTTGCCGTGAAGAGAATTAGAATTCGTGTGAGTTCAACCTGACAGATATAATGCTGTCTCACCTTGTCCCTAGTTTGTCAAAATTAGTTGCATCAACGATTGTTGCCAACATGATAGCAATCTCACAGCATTTGGCTATCTGGGTTATAAAACGAATATATATTTCAATACTATAAATCAAATAGAATAAGTGAAACAATAGCAATTTGATTTATTTAAGAGAGTCTTTATATTTGTATTGTCAATACAATGAAGTTTATTTTATAAATTTCAGGATGTGCCGGTATTATGGTGGGATATCCTTTGGATACGGTTAAGGTTCACATGCAGACTCAGGATTGTCGTAATCCAAAATATCGAGGCACCTGGGATTGTTTGCGTACCATATTCGCGAGAGAATCGGTATTAAAAAAAATAATGATATAGAACCGTGTTAAAACAACAAATTACACTTAAAGTTTAGTCGCTTTTATATTTGCTTGCAAAATATAAAATCTATTAATATTGTTATTCATATATCTTCCCAGTAAGCAAAATGATAGCAGTCTATCGGCAGATTGGTAACAGATTTGATCAGACATGTCAGCAGCCTGACATCAACTGCATTCACATTTAATTTATGTTTTGTCAACAGAGTCTGCTAACATAATCAGCAGAAAACCGTGCAGAGCTTGAACAATTCCAGCAGGATCTGCTCGATTTCTGCCGCCAATCTGCTGTCTGATTATGTTAGTAGCCTCTGTTGGCGTTCTGCCGACATCATGTGATATATCGGAACATCAAATCTGTAGCCTTTCTGTCTACAAAATTTGTAGATACTTGGCAAGATCTGCTCTCGACAGACTTGACTGTTTGGGTTTGTATAGGTGAGTGGCCTTTATAAAGGAATGTCTTCGCCAATCGCAGGAGTGGCTGTGGTGAATGCCATCGTCTTCGGCGTTTATGGATATACTCAGCGGAACCTGTCCGAACCTGATCGATTGTCATCGTATTTTCTGGCTGGTGCATCTGCCGGGCTTGCTCAAACTCCTGTCGCAAGTCCAATAGAATTAGCAAAAACACGTCTGCAATTGCAGTCCACGGGCCAAGGTAACTTTCAAGGACCGATGCAGTGCTTGAGGAAGATCTATAGGCAGGAAGGTTATCGTGGCGTCTCTAAGGGTCTAGGTATTACATTCCTCAGGGAAGGACCGAGTTACGGCGTATACTTCGTGACCTACGAGATGTTGACCAAGACGTCTTCGAAGCAACCGATTTCGACACTTCATATGCTGTTGGCCGGGGGATTTGCTGGTGTAGCTTCTTGGGTGATTTCTTACCCTATTGATGTCATCAAGTCGCGCATACAAGCGGAAAGTGGCAATTGTTACTCGGGGGTTTTGGATTGTCTCAAGAAATCTATACGCGCCGAAGGATACAGTTGCTTGTACCGGGGCTTAAATTCGACGATCCTTCGAGCATTTCCAACGAACGCGGCGACTTTCGCTGTAGTCACATGGACGTTCCGATTATTTGGTGAGAAACCGAATGAAGCACCGAAGGTGGAAAATATCGCGTTGAGGACGTCGATGCAGACAAAAAATCGTACGGCGAAAGGATACGAATCCTTCGCCAATAAGTGGAACGTGTTATTCGACGGTATTTCAAGGGGTAACGGTTTTGTTACCCCGTCATACTCCGTCAGATTCATGTTGCCGATCAGCAGGCTAATGCCAGATAGCAGCGCCTGCCTGGTTCATGACTGTAGACGATCGGGTTGCAAGCACGACGCATTGAAGCAGGAGAATACATCCGAGGATGGAGGAGAGAGAAAAAAAAAGTCAAGAAACGATGAAGGTCGAGTCGAGGAGGACGAACATGTTGATGAAAAGAAGGATTGTAACAACGTTAAGATGGCTATAAACATGTGTACTTGTAATCTCCAACGCGTACTTGGTGTCTCAAACCTAGATAATACTTGACGTCATTGCAGCGACGAAGTCTTTGGCACATGATGTATATTGTTAGTGCAATATAGTGTAAGAAAAGGAATACAATATCCATTTAGACAGATTTTTTTCTAATAATTAATTTAATTAATGACGAATATATATATATATATATATATACATATGTATATCACAAGCAATGCAAGCATCCACAAAATGGATGAATAATTTAGCTGAGGAATGTTCTTACGTTAAGAGATGTGAAGTTGGATTTGAATTAAAGTTGCAAACCATGCAAACTCATTATAGGAAAACTAACTATATATATTTAATTCAACAATCGAAGTAATTGAGTAAGCAAAGAAATAACTATAAAATTTTTAATGTGTATGTTATATATTTGATCTCTGTAGGGCAGATTTTATCAGTAGATTCTTTATAATAAGATTTATAATATATTTATATATTTATGGAAAATGTGTTTTAATCTTCTTTCGGTTGTTTTATTACAACTGCTTGATTTAATCATTTTAATCGATACATCAAGACTGGCGTGCTTTATAAATTTTTATAATTTATACTGATCTATATTCTTAAAATGAAATTAACACAATTAATATTTATATCAAGCTCGCTATGAAGCAGGAACAGAAGGATCTCTTTTGTCAAGCAGCAGTCTTTGATTGATTGGCGGACATGTAAGACCCCATGTCACAGCCTGACGCGACATTTATTCGCTTTTAAAATCATACAAAATAGTTTGTATCCCTCTTACAATCCCCTCATCGATTTTATTCCACATTCTCACTTTTCTGCATTTCTTCAGTCTACAAATTGATCTTCAGTCCTCCCCCGGCCCACGTGTCAAAATTTTGACACATTCCAAATTCTCAGCACATATGAACTTACACGGCAGCACATTTCAGCTATTGATCGCGAACAGGATTTTATTGTAACCACGTTTTTACATCAAATCGAAAAATTATCAAGTTGTAAATTGTAAACATCAAACCTGATGTCAAGATTAATACGATTTGTTAACCTCCCGTGCGATTGCTCTAAATTTTCAGGAAACAATTATTTTTACTGAGTAAGTATAAGTTAAATTAATAAATATAGGATATACAATTTTTAAAAATAGCGATAACATAGACAAATTTTGAAATAGTTTAAATATATTTGCATTTATAGTATTATATATACTTAACCAATACAACACAAAGTAATTTATCAGTAATTTATTGAGGTAGTACATATGTTTCTATATTATTTTATTATAATCCAACATTAGTCTAATATCAAATTATTAATAAAATAATTTTAATGTTATAATTATAAAGTTTCTGCGTAATTCTTTTTAATCTTTTACAATATTGCAATATATTTTAGAATTAATATTTACTAGCTGTTTTTTTACAGATCTCTGTTGAAGAAATCAATTAATTTAATTAAACTATTTAAATGTCGTAATCCGTCATATCGTCGCGGCAACTAAACTCTTTATATATTCAAATTTTGATATGGATGCAGAGCCAACTACCAGTAATAAGAAAAATGAAAAATATAATACAAATAACCAACGTTTGATAGCTGAAAGTGGCGGTCGTTGTATGAGCACGCAAGCGATGCAATCGCTCTATGATTTCCGACAGA
>NW_027269987.1:0-5000 GCF_030848805.1 Temnothorax longispinosus | reverse complement strand
GATCGAGAAGGATTATTCTGATTCTCACATAATTTTAATCATTTCCAATTATACACTGTTATCCTCATCCATTCTCTTTAATTCACATTCTTACTCCTGATTTAGTTTTACTTTATTTCATTTTATTTTATTTTATTTTCTAAACATTCTCTCTCATTCTAGCAAATTTTCCTCTATTCTTACTCGCTTTCTCTTTATCTCTCTGTCTCACATCCTATTGCATTCCTATTATATATAATTTTTATACCATAATGAAAAAAAAAACAAATTACTTACATTAAATGAATCAAAATATAATTCTTCCTTTTATTTCCTTATTAACCGTTCTTTCCTTTTTTCTTCCTTCTTTCTTATTTACGAAAATGTCTTCCAATGTTTTAAAAATTGAATCTTTACTATGAAGTTAAATTAAAACAAGCGATACAGCGATAAATCACGCCACAAGGCAAACTTCAAGAAGAGATATATAAAGAGTGTGTTCGCGGAACGCACTGTTAATAAAAGAATATTATATTTATATGTATACATATATATCCAGCAAACACCAAGTATTTACATATTAGTTGTAATTTCCCGGGAAAAAATGTTTATATACAATTTTATCTAATTATATCATATTATATATATAATCATATATAATCATATATAATAAGATCTATTTATGTATTCATTTATATGCAATTATATTAAAATATTTATAACTCCATATCAAATTATGCAACATTATATTATAATTCTTTTCTGAGTAAATAATTACATGTAATTATATCAAGATATGTATAAGTCCACATCAAATTATACAATATTATATTAAAACTCTTTTTTGAGTAAAAAATTATATTTATTATAATTATATTAATTATCATTTCACTTTTGATTCTACATATTTACCACAAAAATAGACCCATTAAAGATTTGATCTAATTGTATCCAAAAATATATAATTATATCTAATCATATATATATATATATATATATATATATATATATATATATGTATAAAGTATGCATAGTTTGATCTAATTATATCTACAAAGTTATATATAATTAGATAAAATTGTATATAAACTTTCCCGGGTTCCTATCTAACAATGTAAATGCAATAAACCACGTGTATTATATAACATTTACATTGTTGAGTAGAAAATTACAAGTATAAACATGTAAGTTACATGTAATTTGGTATTTGATGGGATTTATACACACACATATTGTATACACATACATACATATACACATATATATACATACATACACACACATACATATATACATACATATTATATATATATATATATATATATATATATATATATATATATATATATTAGACATCCTGTCTACCTATTAAACATCTGGCAGAATAATAATCTTTATAGTGCTGATAAAAATATGCCATTTATCTTCTACTATTCCTTGCATCTTCTTTATCAATCCATCGTAAATAGATTCAGATCGGGTTTCTTGTTAAAATTGGTCGAGTTCAATTCTAAATACTCGCCCATTGATGTCTCAAATATAATCTGCCAATATACATTTATATATATTTAATTGATTATATATAGAATTAATGCAAAAAAGAAAAGATAAGCTGACATTTTTATATTCATACAGGATTGAAAGAAATATCTTTACTCACATCCTGGAATGCTTCTAGTAAATCGACATCCTCACCTATATCATTATATCGATATCAACATGATTTTCCTCGGCGAACAAGCAATCGGTCTATGATATCATCTATCATAAAAAGATACGCTTGTATCAGTATAGTAATAAATGTCTCAATGTTATAATATATAATAATAATAATATAAAATATATAATGGTAGGATTTATACTCTAGCTGATTTAAATAAATATTACAATTAAATTAAAATGGGAAGGGAAAGAAAGAGAAAGAAAGATCAAATTTACGCACCAGTAAATTCACATTACACTAATAACCTCTTGACAGTCAAAATATTTACTCTCCACAATAAATTTGATTGATCTTGAATCTCAGCAATTCATTAGCAGCGTAAAACCGCTAACTAAAAATAAAATATAACACAAAGTATCATTTCAAAAATATTAATAAGAATAAAAATAGTAATAAGAACATTTCATAAAACTTATCTGAAATAAACTTGAAAGCTGATATTATTTTCTCTTTTCCAAAAGGAAAAGAAGTAGACTTATCTTCTTTAATCATAGAAGAAAAATCAACATTATTATTTATATATAATATAAATAATTCATATACTTCTTCATACACTTATTAACCTCTCGACTCACGTTTGTCAAAATACCACAGATCTGTGAAAATACTCATTCTCCGCGATGTTAGCTGTAATCGCCGCGAGAAAACCAATCAAAATCGCGGAAAAGAGCCAACAAAGCAATTCGAGACTTTCGAGAAGACTTCGAGAGATGCGAGTATCGATTTAACATGCCTTTTTTTAGAAAGGATGTTCTCACCTCTGGGCTTACTACATCCGATTGTGGAGAAGCATCTATTTCAAGAGGATGTATTAAAGGTCGACCTATTGTCATTGCAGTTTGCACTTCTTCGGGTGACACTACCTTGTCATCTAATTTCTCAAGATTTGGCAAAGCTCGAAGTACAGCTAATCGATATCTATCAAAATAGTGAATTATAAAATTTCCATAATTTCTCATTTTAACAATATCTACTTTTAAATATTTACCCATCCTTTTCTGACCATGGATTTTCACCGAGCCACAAATTTCGTAAATTAGGTAATCCTTGGAGATAGCAAACTTCATTTAAATCTTTAATATTATTTCGTCTTATAAATAAATCCTGAAGCTTGTGGCAGTATTGAAAATCGGCAAGTGTATTAATGTTATTTATGCTAGAAATAAATATGAATGCTCGTATTATTTTTATATCAGATAAAGAAAGAAAAAGATTTATATTCCTTAAGCACGTTCAAATCAACATGCTCTATTTTAAACAACAACAAATAACATTACTAATATTCAATAACACGTTACATACAATACGTTATATATAATATGATACAGAAAACTCTTTGGTAACCCATTATTTTTATTTCGCACACGTATACATAATATAAAACGAGTAATATTAATCAAGTTGGGCTAATGTAAAAAAAAATCTATATTATTGTATTACATACTTTTGTCTTTGTTAATATTATATGGAAAAAATTATTAATCTTTGTATAAAACGTATATGCCTTATTGTATGTATGCGTGTTTGTTTAAAATAGCAAAATAAAGTAAACATAAGTAAAAGAGATTCTTTTTAAAGTCTCTTCTCATATTTGCGTTATACACTTTTCAATATTACTCAGACGACGCACAATGAATTCAAAGCATGTGTGGGCAGAACAACTTCTGAAGTTGTGGGTTGTGACCATGAGTTTAATAGAATCATATCCAAAGTAGGAATACGTTGCAGCTTCTATGTTTTCGTAAGACGAAAAATATCTTAGATCATGATCATCAATAGAACAATTTACATTTTTGCGTAATAAAGTATTCGCTAACAAGCACTGTAACTATTAATTTTTTGGCTTTATTCAAATGTGTATAAGCTAAGCGAGAGATTTAAAGGCTAAAGCGTACAAGCAAAATAAGGTGTTAGTTTAAAATAAAATGGACGTTATTTATAAAACGACGATAGACCGTGTACGTTAAACATTATACGGTACTCCAATACGTAAAATCGTATAAAAGCAAACGAAATGACAAAACACGGCAACACAGGTTTGTTTAAAAAAACTTATGGCAAAACCTTTAATGTAGATATGTTAACCAACCAAATAGCTAAAATGTTTACAACTATATTGAGTCAATGACTACGTTTACGCGAGCGTTACTGTACAGAAGTAACGCTCGCGTAAACGTAATATATATCATATAACAAATAAAATGTTATAGATGATAAACGTTTCGTTTTCTTATTTCGATACGCGTTCAACTATTTTAACAAGTTTCAACCTTACAATATAAGTCTTACCTCAGTGACAACACCTCCACATTCTTGTGGCCAGTGGGCGATTAGTGAAGTGAAAGCATTTGCAGCGCTAGCCTACTTCGCAGTTCGCTATTGCAGTTCGCGCGACTAGCGACAGTAGCGACTAGTCGGCAGTGACCAGCAGTGACGGTAGTGTCGGCACTCGGCACCATCGACAGAGTCGACAGTGGCATCATGGCGATCGGTTAGGGGAGTCAGCAGTCAGCACGCACGCATCGCTCAGAAAATTTACCGTGAACCCGTACACGATCACAGTATTCGTGATTATCGTGAATTACGCGCATCGAATTTCCCGTCAGATAACCGCATATCGATCTTTCCGTGCGTAGTAACGTCGAAACGCGAATGACACAATGGTGAAGTTGACGGAAGAGATGGTCGTGGCTCGCACGCGAGTGTCTGACTTTTCTGCCGTAAAGAAACTCAATTGCTGGTGAGTATTTATATCGACGATAGGTCTCTTTAACGGTATAACGTCCCGAACGTCCGTCACGAATTAATTCACGGCGACTCGACTGTCTCGGAGCTCGGAGCGCGTAAACGCGAAACGCGACTAGACTCGACTTTGCCTTTGCCACGCGAACATCGCGAACAAAATCGCGCGACAAGGTTATCAATGTTTTCTACGCCGCCCCATGCCATGGGAAAAAAAGGGACGTGTCATCACCCGAGCGTAACCAACTGCTACTCGCGAGACCCTGGCACGCTGGCATGCGAAAGGATACGTGGAAAAAAAGTACTTGACGACGTCTGCGTCTAGTACACGTTTCTTCGTGACAGCTAACGTTTACACGTTATTTTTATTTCTATATTCCTCGTTATATTTACATTTATATGTACCTGTATATTTATTTTATAAACGCTCGTGCAACGAAAAGCATTTATACGTGAAAGGACGGTTTATTCTCTTGTTAAGTTTTGCCATCTCGTTTGAAATGCGTTTGTGTAATAAGTAACGTATAACAATATTTTTCTCTTTCTATTGACATTA
>NW_027269986.1:0-5001 GCF_030848805.1 Temnothorax longispinosus | reverse complement strand
TAAAATTTGTCTCAAATGAATTTTAAGGCCTGAAAACAGCGAAATACTAAGACTATTCCAAAACGTAAAAATTTTTTGCTTACATAGCTACAAACTAAAGAAAAATAGTCTAAAAAATCGATTGCACCATGAAAAGTATTCTTTGTAGTTCTCAGATATAAAATACAAAATATTTTTTTCTAGAGAAAAACTTATTATACCTACATTGGAATATTTTTTGTATGAAATATTTGAAAGAAATAATGCGTTACATGTACATTCACTTGCTATCGTAAGTTTATCAGGAAAATAGAACACTATGTGGAAATCGTTATTTCAATCGAGGAAAGGTTTAAATTTAATATTTATCAACTACATCGTGATGAAAACTTAGCGAACAAAAGAGGTTATTAAATAAGTTTAACAACATCTCTCGTGAAGAAATCGTATTGCGCTTGACAAGTCGGCTTATAGCTTATATAAATTAATATCGAAACTTCATCAATTTTAATTTAAATTCCATGTAACTTTCTATTCTGTTTAAGGATATTCTGGCGCTAACTAACTTTCTAACATTGATAATATTCTGAAAATTTAATATGTTTCTATTTATTATCATAAACATGTGTGCAAAACCTGAAATTGATTCTTTAATCGGTTTACACAAGTTATTTAATTTTTAATTTTGTATGAGTTTTTATGGAATAGCAGCACCATTTTCACTTATAATATAAACAAAATTATAAGAAAGCACCATTGACAATATTCTGAAACTTTGTTTGTGAGTAAATAAATATTGAGCAACGTTTTCTAAAAAAAATTGATATTAATTTACTAACGCGTTCTCAAGTTATTAATGAAAAAGCAATGCAAAATTCCAGAAATAAGTTATGATACACAGGGCTAGAAAGATATAAATATTATGTCAATGACATTTTTTTACACATCTTATGTGTTTTTAAGTATTATTCAATGTCTGTATACATAAAATATTATTAATATACATAACGTTTTGTCGTTTCTTACAATTTGCTTCAGGTGAAAACGTCCAAAGTTTTTTGCAGACAATCACAAAATTTGAAAAATTTGCAAATATATTTATTTGTAGTGCCAAATATTATTAGCATTATTTAAGTTCTTTACACGATACGAGCACATATGGTGTACATCTTAACTCACAAAAGCATAGAATTTCACCCAATTTTAAATTAAAGTAACTTTTGCCTGGGATTGTATAGCCAGAACATTCTTAAAAGCTTTTTGCACATCTTTATTGATTAATATTTGAAGAACTAAACATGCGTTGAAAGATCTAAGAATACTTTTCCAATATAATATCTATAGGAGGAGTTGTCCCAGCCCGGACTGTCCCCACCAGACAGTTTGATATATGTTTGCACGTTTCTACTATAGATAATAGCAACTGATGATTATACATCGTGAGAAAAATACAAAAGAGTGTAGTAGTTCGTTCCACTTGAGATATGTCCTTGCCATTGTTGAGAAATTTGTTGTAAAGTGCGCGTTACCTATTATTTGCGTTACACAGTTTACTTTTATACTATTTGTTGAGTCTCTTCAGGTGAGTTAAACAAAGGAAGGAGTGTAAAAATCGTCGTTTTTTGCCTTCAATGGGAACCTCTAAAATATGCTTTGTTACCTTATTTGAAGTTGAAAGAAGAAGGAAATAATACTTTTTTTACCAGAAAACTGCGGGAAATATTTTAGAAGTGATAAATAAATGCCTTTGAAGCATATGTCAAAATAGCTGTTTGAACGTTAATAAGAGATTAATGTAACAACTTTTTTTTAATCTTTCACGTGGCCTCAGTTTTGGACCACTACCTTTGTTAGCAGCACCCAAAAAAGGAAAATGGGATGCAGACAGTATGAAAAGGCTTGATGGTGTGCTGAGACGAAAATTCAGTGTTAGAAAAGCAGCTGGACACTTTTCTGTCTTCAAAAGCTCTTTGACAGACCATTTATGCTCCTAAAAAAGGAAGAAATAATTTAAATGACATTTTCAATGGCTAGATTTAAAAAAAAGTTCAACGATGAGTTAGAAAATAAACTCGTTAAATATCTCAAATATCTGTACAATTATTGTTTCTTACCCATGAATAAAATCAAACTTTTAACCTTAGCCTATGATCTTGCTAAGCACTTTAAATTACCACACCAGTTCAACAAAAGGAAGAAAATTACAGGAAACAAATTTTATTCCGGATTCATCAAGCGGTATCCTGAATTTTCAGCAACAATATAATTCACTTTGTGTGCGAACATTGTAAGCAATGACTATGAAGTAATCTCCCTCAATTAAATTTTTGCATGTGTGTTGACTTTTACTAATTTTTGACGTAGAACTACGTCTTTGTCGACAGTAAGGGGGGGTAAATTCAGGCACAGATGCAATGTTTTTTCTTGCAACTTGCAACGTTTTCCGCAAACTACTCATTCGTTAATAGAAAGAATTTTAAAAAATTATATATGAAACAGGGGTAGAATTTTCCGGGAATGGCGATGGTAGGGTTAATTTTTTGATACCGATTTTTTTTTAACCGGTTGCGTAGTTTTTTGTTATATTTTCGAAAATAATAATCGTATAGAGTAATAAATAAGTTGTCATTCGATAGCTTATATAGTCTCATTTTCTTTCTAAAGTCTATAAAGTCTCTAAAAGGGGTTACCGATTTCTATCTTAACAAATCTCTATGATTGCTATAATTTTTGTTATATCTTTGAAACTAATAATCGAGTAATAAATAAGGTGTCATTCGATAGCTTATAGAGTCCCATTTTTTCTCTAAAGTCTCTGAAGTCTCCAAAAGGAGTTAGAAGTTAGGATTGAAAGGATTTCTATCTTAACAAATCTCTATGACTGCTCTTTTCTGTAAATTTTGTGATATTAAGCTGAAATTTATTTTTATGAGTTTCATTAAAGGTTATTGTTTTATAAAGTGTCATTAAAGGAATGTTAATATTAAATTTAGTGATAATTGGTGAAGGGGTTACCCCGATTTTTGTTTTAACAAATCTCCGTGTTTGTTCTAATTTTCGTACATTTTGTGATATTGAGCTGAATTTTTTGATGGATAGATTATCATTAAAGGAAAGTTAATATCGAATTTGGTGTCAATTGTTGAAGGGGTTAACAGGTTTTCCACAAAACTGTTTATTAACAGTTTTTCCACGAAACTGACAAAAAGTTCAAGTGTCCGGTACTAAGACAACTTTTTCTATATGTATTATCTAACTATTAGTATAAAAATATGTATCCGTTACATCTATTTAAAAAATTATAAACAAACTTATAAATATTACTTTGGGGTTCGATCTAATAATTATAATCCACGACGGCACCATTCCATGTCGCATAACATGCTAGCGAAAGTTGCTTAAAGTATCGAAATCAGAACATCGCCGTTACACAGCCACACGACAAGTCATGTTCGCACATTGAAAGTCAGGCACAAACTGACGATATCGTATATGTTTCAAATTAATGAAAACAATCGAAGGTTGTCAGAGAACACGACCGCGGAGTACAAACGCTTATATGCTCGAGATAACGTTGTCGTAAATGGGATTTAAGTTCTCAGTGTCGTTTTTGAGATTAATGGTATATATCTGGATATTTTTTTATTAGAAGCATTTCTGCGATTTCTCTCTTTTTTGTGTTCTTTTCCCTGTGTAATATCTCAACCTCGGACCAATTAAAATCATGGCCATGGGAAACGCAATGTTTGCTGACGACGGAACCCTTGCAATCGTCTTTCTTTATGCGTCGTTAAAATGTTCTTTAACACGGGTTTGTAAGTAACGTTTCGTTTGTCCGACGTAGGATCCACTACAGTCGTTACAATTAATTCGGTAAACTAATTCGGTAGAGTGATTCTTATCCAGACGGTCCTTATCCCCTTCTAATAATGACATCTAATTTTTTTGGGACCGTGTAGACAGTATTAAGGCCTATATTATTAAGTGTGAGACGCATATTGCGCCAAGATCCTTAACGTACAATATATTATATTTATATTTGAATAACAATACTTGCCGTGAATCAGTCAGAATGATAATATGATCAGTCAGAAAACTGTATTCATATCCAAATACGTTCTTAAAGATGTATTTATGTATAAATGATAAGCTAAATGAGAAAGAAAACCTTCGGAAACGTCTATTATTTATCATAGCGGATTTCAACCAGAGTATCTCGGATCTGTTTCAAATCAAATCGAGTGCTTATTCCAAATATTTTATTCTCTAATTATAGTTAACAGATGGCAGATATTTTATAAATAATATAAGAATAATAAGAATAGATACAGAAGCATATAAGAATTTAAGAGAGAACGCATAACACTATTTCATAACAATTACTTGAGACGACAAGCTTCAACATTTTTATAATGGTTACTGATATTACTGATGTAGTATAGCAATAAAAGAGATACAATTAATTTAATTAATCGTCGAATTCACTGAATCAGAAAGACTTGATGAACTTGACGAGGACGAGAACTTGAGTTGGAGCTGATAAAACGCGACCGTGCGTATTGAAAGATCACCGTAAACATCACATTACAGTTTACAGCGCGCATATGACCGCCGGCAAATTACACGGATTTACATAAAAATTACGCACACCATAAACGTTGACTCTTTTTGATATTGCGAGCTTTATTGCGGAGCCGAGCGCGTGCGACGCCCGTTTGCGTTGTGCAGCGAGTTCGCTTTATCGTTGCACGCGTCGTTAATTAAATTCTCAGTACCACCCCTACCTCTCTTTGTTCTTTCCCCCCTACCGCCTTCCACGGGGTAAAGTTACATGTGTATATAGGCCGAAACTGTTGTAATTTGTTTTATTCCCGTGGGAATCATAAATGAAAAATTGACTGTTCCTTAAGAGACCCGCCTACTGTTTTTCTTTCGATTTCTTTTATGTATCTGACAAAAGAGACTTGTGTTTTGCCTTTAGTATAAAATCACTTCAAAAATGTTTGGATCGTAAGAAATTGA
>NW_027269985.1:0-5000 GCF_030848805.1 Temnothorax longispinosus | reverse complement strand
GGGAACGCTACGGAGAACTTATCAGATCGGCTAAAACGTGTAAAAAAGTTTTTCTTAAATAAAAATATTTTTTATGTGTTAAATATGGTTTTTATTTTTAAAATAATTGCATTACTGGAAAGTGATTAAAATTTCTTGCAAAACTACGTGAAAAAGTCGCCAAAATACGATCCGGTCGGAACTGTTACCTTTCTTATAATTAGATAGGTGTTACAGTTTGGGCACTGGATTTTCAGAAATTGATTTTTTGCTTCTAATTGCTAGAACTATTGATATATTTGATACAGAATTGTAGAACTATTGTAAAACAAACTAGAACTCCGAAGAAATAATTGATTTTCACGATTTGGTGCGCTGCGTGAAAGCGCACCATATTTTTAAATTCGATTTTTTTGTAATTAATCATCGGAACTATTTAAAATGCTTATCTAGAACTCTAGAACAACTATTCAAAGAAAGTCAGAACTCTCTAAAAAAACTTTTAGATTTTTAGGTATGGTGTGCCAATTAAGTTCACAGGACCCACCCCAAGCCTTCTGCATGTGTTATTCTCATCTCGCTCACTCCAATTACTGTCTCGTTCGCTTTTATTGTCATCTCGCTCACTCTTATATACCTTCTCGCTCGCTCACATAACGAAAAATCAATAACTTTGCGTTACCGACATTAGCACGGAACGCAACCTAAATCGTGCATGTATGTGTTACCCCGTGGCCCAAACGTCGACGTTAGGTACGTAGTTTATGTGCACGTTTTACGTCGATCCCAGAGAGCGTATCGCGTTCGCGGATCACCTAAAACCGAGCCGTGTCGTCTCTCATTCTTCTCTCTGTTAAGGGGATCCTAAAGCCGTCTGTAATACCGGCTTTTTTTCTTAGCACTAATCTTTTAATTGACTTTATAGAAATGCAAAATTCTTGTCTAGAATTAAAGTACGCATCAAAATCTAGGTCATGGTGGTCAAATTTATATCGAAAACGAAAAAAAATTAATATTTTTGTTAATTTTTGGTATACGTGACGACAATATTTGCTTTGTACAAAAATTCCACGATAAATATCCACAAAATTAGACCGGCATGACCTAGGGACAACATTTAAGAACAATATCGTGCAATTAGATCTAAGATTGAAAACCTAGAAAAAAAGATTACTTTATATAACTTTTATATGTGCAAAAGCACATTCAGGTTGACAGGATAAGCAATATTGCGTGTGGCAAGAGATGGCGCAGTAATCGAACAAAGACAGATGCCGCTCGTTAGACAAGGACAGATATAGATATATGACAAGAAAACAGAATTAGAAATGTTGACATTACCGACGTCGAGGAAGTTCAGCCTTTACTTTAGGATCCCCTTAAAAGTATACTATTTTGAGAGTAAAACGCAGTTTTTTTGCTCTATCTAAAAAATTTTTGATGAATATTTTTGTGAAAAAAGTCAAATTTCTCTGGCAGAAAAGCCTTAACAAAATTATTATATCATAAAATTATGTTACCTAACTCAATCCAAGTGACATGTATTTAAAAAAAAAAGTAAAACTAGTTGCACAACACGTAGTTGTCAAAGCAATATATATTTTTTCTTTGCACGTGGCGCAATTTAAAGATTTTACATCTTTCTTTGAAATACATGTCACTTGGGTTAAGTAACATAATTTAGAGTTAGGTAACATAATTTTGTAATATAATAATTTTGTTAAGGAAAAATTAAACTACCACTTAGGTTAGATTTTTTAATTTACAAAATACATTGCGTGTACTTGGCGCCTATTTTATTTTTTTTTTGAAAAAGGTAATTTTGTATTGATATTAAAGAAACAGGAGTTGTATAATGCCCGTTCTAGACTGGAGGATGATTCTACTCTCGGCTCATCCTCTTTTCTATAATGTACGTGACATAAACTATACATAAACTATAGATTTTTACCCGTCTACACTAGAGCCAAGAGTAGGATCATCCTCCAGTCTAGAACGGGCATAAGGAAGAATAATGGGATAATTAATGTGACGAGTAATAAGGAAAAAAGAAAGATGGGAGCTGAGGAAGCAGAAAAGGGGAAAGGTACCGTACAAAAAAATTAGAATGTAATAAATTTATGAGAAATAAGAAGAAGGAAAAAACAAAATATGGGAGAAATAGATACGTGAAATAAGCAGAGAGGGAAAAGAAGGTGGTAATTAGATATTAGTACATACAGTAAAGGAGAAAAAAGAATGAATTAACGAAGAGAAATAATGAAATGGAATAAATATTTTTTTAAAATAAATATAACAAGAAATATATGTATAAACATGGATAGCGCGCGCTGCGTGCTAGTCATCATCATCATCATCATATCTAAAAAAGGCATGTAAAGTCGATACTCGAATCTATCGAAGTTTATGGTTATAGCTTTTCCGCGATGCCGCGTGGTTCTTTCGCTTCGCTTACTTCATGAGCATCTGTCATCGCATATTTTGACAGTTGTATGTATCAAGGGTTAATAGTGTAATAGTAATAGTATAATGTTAAAGCTAAATAGCGCGCGCGAAGGGCGCGTCTGTAATGTCTAGTGTAATAATTTTTTCTTTTGGAAGCAACAAGAATTTTTAGAAGAAATATTACACTGATAATTTTTTGATAATTAATAAATGCTATGTTGAGACTACGTAACATAAAAAATAACTAATGTGTGCTAAAAAAGTGTAATACGTATTAAAAATTACTTTTTTTTTTTAAGTAAATGCAACTCAGGCATGCCAAGTTCTTGTACGTTAATTTGATTTTAAAACCGCTTTATACAATTTAGAATTTGCAACAGAATCTGCGGCAAAATAGTGTAATTTTATGTATCATGTAATACCGAAACTATGTTAAAAATTAAAAGTATAGATAATAATTATTATACCATTTTGCGCAACAAATTTTTTTATACACGCTATTTTTCATTTTTAATTATCGCAATCTTTTAATATCATTTTTGTACAACGTAAAATAACATTTTTTTATCAAATAATTTTGCCTGTAACACATTTTCTATAATTCTTATTTTGATTAAAAAATTGTTTTACAAAACAATTTTTTTTTCACAATAGGTGCGTGCGCTTGACGTTTCTTTACATTTTTTGAAATTTTTAATAAGTTAATTAAACATGTAATATCTTCAAATGTTATTTTATTTGTTACTTTTTAAGATTTATTTATAGATTTGATATATATTCTTAAACTTTAATTTGTTATTTAATAATGCATACTATACGTCACTTTAAAATATTCTTTATGTACCTACTTTGTACACATTTTTACTTTTATAAAATTCTTTTATAAGATTCATATTATATTTCCATAAATTGTATTTTATTTAAAATAAAAGAAAAATATGATTTATGTTATTATATGTTTATACAGTATCTGAAAGTGTCTGTATTTTTTGTTCAAATTTTAGCAAATTCATTTTTTGTGTCAATCAAAATATAATTAATATAATAGATAATGAATAGATTTTTATAACCATTTTATTTTTGTTTATTCCTGTTTGTTCGGATGTTCTGGATGTGCCGCGCCACAGTCGTCGCACGTCTTCGGCATCGACACTCATTGATCTTTAGAACGCGTTTGCGCGTATCGGCCACCAAGCGGCCCTATAACAATGGAACGCGCCATGACCAATAAGGGGTCGCAATTTTCTGGTTGCGTTGAAGTCTCGTGGCCGCTCGCTATCGCCGGTGTCGCGAGCCATCGTCGTTTTCCTTTTCTAGTCAGGCGAGCGCCGTTAATGATAGAGATTGTTACCGTTATTGTCGTCATCGTTGTCGTCTTTGTTGACGCCACCACCATCGCTGCTGTTGCTCTCGTCGACATTGTCGTCGTTGTTTTCGAGATTACCAGAGAAGTTCGTCATTACCATCCCGACCATCGACGCTTACCGTTACTGCAGGAACAGTTGTAAAAGCAACTCTTATCCTCTCTCTTTCTCTTTCTCTCTTTCTCCCTTCCTTTTTTCTATCTCTCCCTCCCCATCTTTCTTTCTTTCGCCACTATGATTCCATACTCCACGTGTTTGTCTTTCGGGGGCCATCGCGACATCCACCACTGGGTAATCATGTATGACGAAATCAATTCTTACTCGGTGAGTCGTTTAAACATCATGTAAGCACAAGCAGAGATATATTCGCAAATATCTATATATTTACTCTCGATTAAAGATACTTTTACCTGAATCTGCTCAAAATAAATATATTATATACATATATGTTCGAGCTTTTTAATTATTTTTGACAAATAATTTAGCATGGAAAAATTGAAGGTTATTGAATTATTTGCTCAGGTGCTTATATATGTATATATAAATTACATATAAAGTATTAAAAAAAAGTCCAATATTTGTAGAATAGTTCATACTTGTTAAACTTTTAAAAGCTTTGAGTAAAAACTAACGATAAAAAACACGCAAGTATCTCCCTTCCTCTGATTTAATAAGCTTTTGGGTATATTTTAGTACAGATCAAAATAAAGAATACGTATTTTTTTTTGCAAATGTTTTTACTCACAAAAAAAAGGAAACACCTTTGAAAAAAATCGACTTTTATGTTTTTAAGCATATATCATCAAAAAGATAAAATATACAAAAATGTTTTAAATAAAACTTTTTTATTTCAAAGGCACTTTATAATGGCCAGATTTTTCGAAAATGTTTAATTTTTTAATATATTTTATTTACTAATATTTTTGAAAATTTAAAATGTTTTTATAACCAAATTTAATCTTATTTAAGGATAAACCATATTAATCATATAGAACAAAATTATTTTCTGCAAACGTATTTTTGAGAAATGTGCTATAAATGTCTTTATATGCACTCCGTAATCATCTTATCCATTTAAAGAACGTTATTCACATGTCCAACGCAAATCTATTAAGGGGGTATATAACACTTTTGAGCATGAAATTTAACCTCTTTTTCACGATTTATTTTAACATATAAGGAATAAAGCAATCAAAAATCGGCTTTAAGGGG
>NW_027269984.1:0-4999 GCF_030848805.1 Temnothorax longispinosus | reverse complement strand
TTGCGATCGATTGTCTGACCCGTTTCTGAGATATTTGCTTTAAAGTTACAGAAATTGTATATATATATATATATATATATATATATATATATATATATATATATACTTCCTATGTAAATATTATAATATGTATCTCTACTCCTGTACAGTAAAAATGAATGAAATTTTTATGGTACACTTCTATGACATCGAGAATTGTAATTACGATTTTTTAAGTTTTTTGTTAATATTTTTTTTTTAATTTTTAAGATTTATTTAAACAATATCAAGTAAAAAAAGGGACAAAATTGCGATTTTTACGCTTTTTCTGTCCCAAAGATAACATGTTGTTTATAAATAATTTCTGAGACTAGCTTTACCCTTTTTATTCAAGAAAACAAAATTATACTACATACAGCTATATACGTAAAACATTCTTAAATGACCAGAATTATAGAATTATTGTTAAAATTTATTAGGAATTATAGAACTCGGTAATATGCAAAAAGAACTCCACTTTGTTTTATACTAGACATCACATCAGACGCGCGTTACGCGCGCGCTATTTATTTTTAATATTTCACTGTTACATTAACCACACAACTCAAAATATGTCATGACAGTCGCTCATGAAGTAAGCGTAACAAGAGAACCAATCAGCATCGCGGAAAAGTGACAAAAATACTTCGATAGATTCGAGTACGATGACATGCCCTTTTAGAAGAGGATGCTGACAATTGATATGCTAACTCCATACACATAGAGACTAGGAGACAAGCGATACAAGAAACAAATGAGTTTGAGTTGGCGAATTTCTTTTAATTTTCGCTGAAAATCAGTATAAGAAACTCAATTTTTATTGCGTTTTCAAAACGTTTCTCCCAATTTTATGCATCTTCGATTTAAAATAAATTTTAAGTACATAAAGTGACCTAGGACTTTATTTTCATACGACTTTAATTTTTCTGTTTTGGATAAATATTTTAAGCAAGAATAAAAAGTGTGTTCAATTATATGCAAAATTTATATAAATATGTAAACTTGTGGAAAATATTTGAGTAGATTGAGTAAAGATTGAGTAAATATATAAAAATTAATTAACGTTAATTAGTTGTAAACATTATAATTTGACAATTTGTTCACATTATTAAGTCTATTTATAATACTTAGTTTTATTCAAATATTTTATAATTTTGTTTATTATAAGTTACGAAACCTATTTTATTTAGACGATTTAATAATCACAATATTTCATTCCGTAACTAGGTGGAAATCGTCCGGAAAATACGAGTGTAACAAATACCTCTTCAAGAGCATCATCGTTGCAACAACAACGCGGTGCAAAGGGTCGCTGGTCGAATAAAAATGGAGAATCCCCCGTCCAGACAACAATCAGTCGCAAGGAGGACTTTCGAGTACGGCAAGTTCTTGTGAACGGTTATGATATAAATGCATCTAGGGAAATAAATGGTAAGTTGAAATAATAAAAATTATAATCAATTATTGATAAAAATTTTATTAATAAAAAATAGAATAGTTTTCTAAGAATATTGTCTTCTAAGATCGCTTTATTTTCTTTATTCTTCTAAAAATTAAAGTTAAAATATATATATATATATATATATATGTATATAATATACCGGGTGTTTCATTTTAATTGCCCCAGGCAAATATCTCGAAAAATATGAAAGATACGGAAAAACGTTTCAGACAAAAGTTGTTTGGTTCGAAGGGCGACATAAGATGGTGTCCGTGGTTTGACCTTGAGTGAACGTGCCGAGGTCATATGGAGTTTAACTTTTGTTTTTTAAATAAAACTCCCTCGTTTTCCGTGCATATTCTTGTAGCTTACCTAAAGAGCTTTTCAAAACCCTATATTTGAGTATTTTTTCATGAAGTACTTTTCGAGTTACAAGGCTTGAAAGTTACACGCCCGCCGGCATTAGCCGTACCCAAGGTGTACCGGCCACGGAAGACAAGACCCAACATTGATCCGGCCAGTGAAGGCAAGACCCAAGATTTGATCCGGCCAGTGAAGGCAAGACCCAAGATTTAATCCGGCCAGTGAAGGCAAGACCGCGTGACTCACAAGTAGGGTCACATCGAAGTCACATTGTGTATTTTTGGTTTACAGCAAATGCTCAAATGTACTACCATTCTGTTGGATACATACGTGCAACCCACGAACTTTCAAGCCTTGTAACTCGAAAAGTACTTCATGAAAAAATACTCAAATATAGGGTTTTGAAAAGCTCTTTAGATAAGCTACAAGAATATGCACGGAAAACGAGGGAGTTTTATTTAAAAAACAAAAGTTGAACTCACGTTCACTCAAGGTCGAACCACGGACACCATCTTATGTCCCCCTTCGAACCAAACAACTTTTGTCTGAAACGTTTTTCCGTATCTTTCATATTTTTCGAGATATTTGCCTGGGGCGATTAAAATAAAACACCCGACATATATTTCTTTTAACTTTAATTTTATAAAGGACTAAAGCGATCTTAGAAGACAATATTCTTAGAAAACTTCAATTTTTTATATATCTATATTTATATATCTAATATATATACATATATATATATATAGGGCATTTCATGCCAAATTAACCGAGAATTTTCCTTGACCATTTTTTTATTTGGCCGAAATTTTTTGTTTTCATACTAAATGAAAGTAGCTTCCATGATTTTTTTTTAATTTTTATCTCTACCCATACTTAAGTTATGCATTTTTTTAAAAAATGCAGTTTAAAATTTCAAAAATTTCAAATGCCTGTAACTTTAAGGAGAAAAAAGATTGTAAAAAATAACATCTTTTTTTTCGTTTTTTACCGTACTTTTTGAAGAAAATATCGAAAAATTTTTAATGAACAATAGGACTGTTTTTTTTTTAGGATTTAAGTAAAAGGTGTTTTTTTCTCAATGCGACCGTTTTGATTTTTTTCAAAAAAATCTTAAAATCTAGACATAGTTTCGAAATTTTTAAAGATGTATGTTTTCTTGATATATACTTATTGTTCTTTGAAAATAAAATTATTATGACAAATTACAAAAAAATAGCATTGTTATTAATCTATTCATTTGACAAATACGAGTCGCAGTAAAAAAACAATTGCAATTCATAAAATTGAATGGTGTTATTGTATTAGGCAGAAAAGCAGTTGATGTTGTAACCAAAAATTATTGAATATAATAGCATTTGGATAATTTATTATTCTATCAACTTGACAACAAAAATTGGAATGCAATACAGACACCTAAATAAAGATTATGACATGCGTTATTTCTACATTACGGATAACGTGGTTTTTTGAATTTGTTGTTTAAACAAATTTTCAGCAACAAATTCACCGATGTTCAAGCATTTGATTATTGACATGTATTTTTGGATTACCTAGATGTAATTTAAAGTCAATACCATGTCCCAGATCGCTGGCGCCTATTTGTTAAACGATTATTTTTTATTATAAACAAAAGAAACGTAAAAAAATTGTTTCCAAAAATTTCTAACTTGATATTCATAAACTACATGAATTGACGAAGATTCCCTGAAAATTTCATGCCTCTATCATTAAAACTCGAAAAGTTATGCAATTTTGAACATTTGAAAAAGAAAACCGATTTTTTAATCAAAAATATTGAAAATCGCTGGTAGCGCGACCTCTAAAACTTGTTCGATTTTGCTCAACTTTTGAGAAAAATTCTTTTTTTAGGTAAGCTTTGATATTTTGGGGTGCGTCGCGAAAAATAAAAAAAAAAGGTTTTTTTGAATCACCCTAATATATATACAATTTCTGTAACTTTTAAAGCAAATATCTCGCGACAAAAAAAGCGACAATCGATCGCAAATTTAACAGGTTTTTGGGATATATAAGTGCACAATCTCTGTAAATTTCAGCTTTATCCTGTTATTTTGACATAAGCGACGTACATCTTTAAGCCATTGATGAAGATGGAATTTCAATAACTTCGATTTTTTAAGGGACGTTTTCTTAATTTTTTTTCGAAAATAATTTTTTTTAAATAAAAGACTACCGATGGCTATCAAAAAATTTATCAGCTAATTTCACTGAAACCCAATTTCCGTAAAGATATAGCTGTCCTTTATTACCAGTATTTTAGAATAGGATGCAAGGTTGGGAAGTAACACATTACTTGTAACGTTTTTATTATAAAATAAAAATAATGGTAACGAATTACTTTTAATAATATACACCCAACAAACAGCGACATAACATGTAAAAAAAAAACAGATACAAGCATAATAAAAAGAATATGTGTGCAACCTCCTAATATTATTATTTTTATAGTAGAAAATTTAAATGGAATAGTTAATACAGAGCTCGTACACTTAACACTTAATTTTACCTTTTTTTAAAAAAGACAAGTTTGTATGGATTTTTTCATCACAAAGTAAAAGGCTATTTTTTTACGAATTCAATCATATACTTATAACAAAATTATGTTTCAAAGAACCGTTTTTGAGAATTAATTACAGAACCCTCTGTAAACACATTATCGTGTCCATTCATGCACTCGATTCTTCGCGCAAAACGTTCTGTTCTTCCTGTAATAGAAAATTACAAAATATAAAATATAGCGTTCAGTACAAACAGCGATCCTGTTGTCAATTAAATCTTTATGTGGTTTTAAATATTTTAACAGTTTATACTTTTACACGCCAGGGAATAAATCATTTCATTATTTGTATAAAAGATTTGATATAAAAAACTGCGTAAACTTTTTTATCGTTGTCAATAAAATCTAATGTTTCAACAATTTATGCTTTTACACCCTAGTGAATATATCCTTTCATTATTTGTTCAAAAGATTTGATATAAAAAAACTGATGCCAACTAGATTCTATAAAATTTGAATTATTATGTTTTGATATGAAAGGAGGATGTTTGATTTTGCAATTTTTGCGAAACGGGATCAAACCTATTCTAATAAATAACATAAATGAAAACAAATTTAACGATACATAACATTTGTATTTTGTAAAGTTCAAACATGTTCAC
>NW_027269983.1:0-5000 GCF_030848805.1 Temnothorax longispinosus | reverse complement strand
AATGGTATTACATATTCTTACAATTTATATTGTTATAGGACTGGTAACGGTAGTAACGGTTCCGCGGCGCCAAAAGAAGCTATCCCTTCGTCAAGTAACGGAAATTATTCCACCTCGTCACCACTACCAGCTACTAATACTACTACAGATCGTTCGAATAATTCCTCGCCGCAACAAAGGCATCACTCGCCTACGCCAGAAACAGTGGGGTCCGACGTAAGTAAGACCACTTCGTCGGAATCCGCAAGTACAGGAGCTGTCTCGAAATGTAACACAGCCATGGAGAAATCGGACAAAAATACAGACGCTGCTGCGAAAAATCAAAAAGATAGTAGTATAGAAAATTTGGAGAATATCTCGGCGACCAGTTCCTCGGCGATGTCTAACGTTGGTACACCGGCACCGCCTGTCGAGCTTCATCCTAGAAAGAGAAAAATGAAACCCAGTAAAGAAGCACAACAGGCCGCAGCTACGGCTGCCGCTAATGAAGCAGCCGAGGCTACTAGTACGGGACCAGAAATTCATCCACACGATCAACCAATTACCAATTGTTATCAGCTATTTCTCAACATTAGAAAACAGGCAAAGTATCTCTTGACTTTCCAATACTGCATGGAATTTTTTTTAACCCTTGGCTGGATTTTAACCGATGGCTGGCGTGCTTAAGACCCAATGAATATTTGTTAGTTTTTGAAAATTACTTGTACATTTTCTTTATAATTGTGTAAAAAAAAATCTAAAACTAGAACTGCTGCTTTTTACTGCTGCTTTATATGCTAACTTTTTGATTATCCAAGAGAACAAAGTACATATCAAGAATGATCCAGCCACAGTTTTTCAAAGGATATGTGTTCCAAGGGTTAAACGATTTAAAACATCCATCTGTATATCAGAGTTTTTAATGGCCACATAGTGCTGGAAGCATTTATGCTGATCAATACATATATATATATATGTATGTATATTGATGTGTAGAGAGTTTCAGTATTAATACAGTTCAGTGGTCTCTAGTCCAAGAAAAATGATGCTGCTTCAAATTCACACTTGACTTGCATACTTGGAATGAAAATATTTTCTATCTTTTACTCACATTTTTATTAAATTGACTGTTGGGATTTTATTTTACACTTGTACATACATCAAAATGGATTATGAAATCAATTAGAATATGAGTGCAAATAAAGAAAAGGAAAATAAAAAATGCAACATATAAATTTTTAATATCCTTTACAGATCGAGAGAAGACGAAAGAGCTTATTCCCAGTTCAACCAAAACCTCCTCAAGGTTTTAAGGATTACTTGATGAATCGCTGTACATATGTGTTAGCTGGCAATGCAAAAGAACCGAATGTTAATCCACCTGTTGGTTTGCACGGAGCTATAAAGGATTTATATATTGAACAAGAAAAAGAACGATATCGTCTCAGGATGCAACATGTGGTTGAAAAAGAGAAATTGGTTCTGTCGGTGGAACAGGAGATTCTTAGAGTCCACGGTAGAGCGGCTAGAGCACTCGCTAATCAATCTCTTCCCTTTTCCGTTTGTACGATTCTCAAGGACGAAGAGGTGTATAACGTCATTACCCCGGAACAAGAAGAAAAAGACAGAAATGCAAGGAGTAGATATAACGGTAGATTGTTCTTAAGTTGGCTTCAAGATGTGGACGATAAATGGGAAAAGATAAAGGTAAAGATATAATTATACATATATAAAATATTACTTCTATTGCATGTACTTTTGCACTGCACTTTTGCACTTTTTTTCCAAAAAGCTATTTTATCCCCTAAATATGCACGTCGGTATGTATAAAAAATATATATATTTTATTTTGATCTAGAATACAACATATTAAAAACTTGTCAAAATTAGAGGGAGATACTTACGTGTTAATAGGACAACTGTTCAATAAAGTTTCCTAAATTTGATTCAATCCAGTCTCTCGCTCGATAATTCGTTCATTTAAACATGGATATATATTTTACTAATCACACCTAAATATTACATATACACATAATATTATATTTAATTTTCATTATTGAAATTAAACTAACAATATTATCCTAAAATACATTTACTTATGTGATTTTCTATGTCAATCTAAAACAACATAATATATTTACTTCAAATTCGTACTTTTAATTTTTGATTAAAATATTTTAGTCCTTTAATTCACAATATTTTATCTATTATAATTTTTATTATATCTAATGGTTAATTTCAGGAAGGTATGCTGTTGAGACACCATAATGAGGCAGAGTCTTTACACGCTGTTCAACGAATGCATTGGGAATGGAAACTGAAAGAATTAGGACTTTGTGAATCCAAAACGACACCTCAGATAGAAGACGTTCATGTTCCAATGGTGCATGTTTCAGACGATTTTGATTTGTTACCAGCTTAGTGTACAATATCCGTATATTTCTTTTTTAGTACACACAGTTTTTCTCATGTCTTCGAGATAACGAGGACGATGGCTTTAATCTGTGATCTCTATCAATATATGCACTATTATTATGTCATTGCAAATTCATATCGTAAGCGAATATCACAGCGACGCAACAAACTGCAAAGAAATTTTACAAACATACATTGTATTTCAATATTTTGCACGTTAAAAAAATCCAAAAATAAAAGTATGGACTATTAGATTATGAAACTATCGTTACATCAAGATTTCGACTGTAAACTGAAAAAGGGCGTCTGAAGCGTCTAAATTTGAAATAGGAATGAAATAGGATTGAAAGTTTTATTAGACAGCGATAGTCTTGTATTTGCAGTTATTTAACTTTTGTATAAGTGAGTTTAGATTACACTATGGAAGGACGTGTTTAGGAGAGAAAATACTTTTTTCATTTTATATAGTTGAGATAAATCCAAGTAAATCGATTCACTTGTACGAATAAAATACAAAAATATATCCATGTGTGCCTTGAATTTTTTATTGAATTAGGTGTCAATATTTCATCGAAATACTAATAAATTCAAATTTAATGGCTAAGTTCTTAGCAAAGCGACTTTGCTATATGCTTTGAAGGGTGGAAATGACAGTGAATGTTACTTCAGTATTGTAAAATAAAAGGTAATTATGTTGATGTCTCGGTTGATGTCGACAATATTTCTAAGCATAATTCAACTAAAGCACAACTATTTAACTAGCAGTATCTACAGTGGTATAATCGTATCAGTTTCCTGGTATGTTAGAAATAATGTTGGAATAAATTGGACGAGATTTTCATACTAAAAAAAAATAATTTTGCTATCTAATTTATTTCAATATTTGAAAAATTACTAAGAAACTGGTATATAAAGAATTTTTCATTTAGTAATAAGTCAACTCAACTTTGCTTTAAATTGAAAGATAGAGAGAAGAGGAAGATAAACCTACAATGAGATTATTAATTACAATTATATACAATTATATATAAATTGCATCCTACTTTTAGATAAAATCATGATTCCTTACGGAACAATTATTTTATTGAAAAATCAATAATAAACATACACTATTTAAATAAAATTTATGATTAAAACAACACAAATTTCATATATTTACAATGTTAATAAGTAGAGTGGAATGAACTTTATTTTTGCAAAGGAATTCTTTCTTTAATTTATAGTAGTACATACATTTGACAGAATTTTGGCATTTTTTTTTATTAACTTTAGTATAGTGTCTACTCTGATATTGTTTTTTATTATAGAATTTTCTAAAGGTCTTTAGAAATAAAACACTTTTTAGGTACCGTTAGGGACAGAAAAGTTGTCCCGTTGAGTTTCGGAACGCATCCTATTTGGAAGTAGATGAACACTAATACACACAGCTTGCGCAGTGATTCATTGTAAGAGCAGACAAGATGTTAAATATATTGAAATGTTAAAAGAATTGGTAATTGTTGACATGGTAGCTGGATATTAAATATAAATAGGATGCGTTCTGAAACTCAACCGGACAACCTTTTTGTCCCAACTCTACAGCTTTTTATGTCGAGCTCTTTTCATAACAGCTCGATTGAATTTGAATCTTTTACGATTGAGAAAACCAATCCATATTTTACAAAATTTCTTTGCTTTTCTTTATTTCCAGGTACTTGTTGCGAAAGTTGAAGTATGCTTTGGATTATTATCCATTTGTATTATAAACTCCACCTGAGACACCAAGTTACAACTATAAGCTCACAAGGCTAATTGTAAATTTATAAGCTGTATAATTTACGTGTAAATTCAAACCTGCTCATATATTCCTTTATCTCACTCTTTTATTTTTACATAGTGAACGTTGTTATTTGATCCAAGTAGATAAAAAAGGAAACGAATGCAATGCAATCATCTAGATAACACGTGTTACTTTTATTACTAATTGCATTACTACCTTCTTGTTATTAATCTCTTTTATTATATATTTTCATTCTTTTCTATCACAATCTTACTTCTGCATTTAGACCATTACGTTTTCTGTGTTTACCTTTTTATTTGTATTATACCTATAGCGAATATATTGCAGTAAATTGCGACGTGGAAAGCTGCTCGCGTGATGTAACAAGTTAAACTTCTTTTGAACTGAAGGTGCATCTTATTTTTGTGCCTATCCTCGCATTTGTTTGTTTGTTTTGTCAAACAAACTCCTCAAAATAATCTCTACTTTTATTTCTTTGTAGCTTTAACAATATGAAATTAAAAGTACGACTGAAAAAGTATCCCATTGATCTTTCGTGAAATGTAATTTTAAATAAAGAATCTTCTGAGTACGTTAGTTTTTTATCTGAATATTAGTTTTGTGTCTTTTTAGTTTGTGCATATGAGTATGCGTGCATATGTGCGTATGTCAAAGATGTTTCATTATTATTAATTTATTTTTGGTTCATTATTTATTAGAACCTACTTCAAAGATGAATTATAGCATCGAAAAGAAATGAAAGTACATATATGATACACATATGATCCATTTAAATTTATTATATTTACTATGATTACAAATCGTGATAAATTGGTATGTAATATAA
>NW_027269982.1:0-5000 GCF_030848805.1 Temnothorax longispinosus | reverse complement strand
GAGTGAGTTAATCTAAGATTAAAAGTTAATCGACACTTATGAGAAACTGGGTCTTAGTAGAAATAAATATAAGGGGGACAGTTATGTCCATTTCTATCAACGCAGATTAACTTTAATCTTGGTTTAATTTACCTTTTATCTTTTTCTAATTTTAAGAGTTAGATAAAGATATAGAAAGTAAGTTATAACCGAGATTAAAGTTAATCTATATTGGTAGAAATGGACATTATATATATATATAGAAAGAGATGAAGAGTGAGTTTAATCGAAGGTTACGGGTTACAGTTTAATCAACGTTGAAAAACTGGCCCAAAAATGATATTTTTCAACAATATATACATTAGTGACACATCGAATTTGTATCAAGTACGATTATAAAATGGCCGTCGGCGCCGTCGCGTTCTGATCGTCGCGACGTTACCAACGATCAATCATGTTAAAATTATACTCTGCAATTATTTTCAACCGAGGGTTTGTTATCTACTGTTGTGCCGTAACCGGGAGTTGGTGCTTAGGGTCGGCACAGGATTCGGGAATTCCGAGTCGGAGAATGAATTAACTCGTCGCACTCTGTGTTTAATAAACTAATTGAAATATATATTTCTTGTGTCAAGTTAACAATTGTCCCAATTACTATTAAGTCCCGATATTTGGAGTTACACTTGAGTCGCTTAACGATTATAACGATTTATAATTATTGTGACAGTTATTGTGACGGTAAATTATGTGACGCACGTAAACGCTTAGATGTTTATTAGCAGCGACTGCCCCGCCTGATCTTCCTATTCGGCGGTAAGGCCTTCACACATAAAATCGCGTAAAGACGTAAAACGTAAGCGTAAGAAAATCGACCAATCCCAATCAAGTATTGTGCTGTCTGGAACCCCAGTAGGGGAAAATACTCGATTTGGATTGATCGATTTTCTTATGCTTACGTTTACATTCTTACGGCATTTTATGTGTGAAGGCCAGTATTTATAATGTCGGAATTGACACCCTGCTGCTAACTCGGGGGCTCCCGATGAGTTAGCGTTGACTTCTCGATCGTTGTCAGCGTTTTGCGCTGACCTTCGCATCAGCGCTTTCGGTCGTCCTGGAGTTGAACGCTCCTGGTTCCGGTGTCGGTTTGCATCGGAAGGTCGATTGTCCGATGCAATCGTCAGGTTTTTGGCGGAATTCAAATTCGACTTTAGTTGCTATTCCGGGTCGGATTACCTATTGGAGGCAACTCGGTGTTGCCAAGTACATTATTAATTAATCATTATAACGTTGTGCGCTTACAACACTATTGTCATTCTAGGTCCGTTTTCTGTTACTGAACTGGCTGTACTAGTTCAGAGTTTATCTTTTTTCTTCCAATGTGGAGTAAGAAAGATAAACTCTAGTGCAGCTAGTTCTGCAGTAACAGAAAACAAACCCTCTGTATAAGTATCGATCTGTACATATACATATAACGGATCGGTATTTGAATTTAATTAAAATTAAACATGATAATTAGATTGCGGCACGTTGTTGACTACGAAAATAAATTTCTAAATTAAAGCTATCGGAAGGTACATAAGTATAACGGAGGATTTATAAAAGTAAACTTACAATGCGCGTATAAATGACTGCGAAGAGATAAATTATTTAGTATTTTATGGAATTACACTGCATATACATTTATACATATATACAATCTATTTTATTTATATTTATTTGTATTATTATATCAGCTGAATAATATTACTGTTTACAGTACCATTACGTAATTACGTAATGGAAAATTTTGATTCCTATAGCATCGCTAACTACAAAAATGTGTTTATACGAAACATATATTTATATATACATTTTTTTTTCTATAATTAAGAAAAATTGCTACGTTCAATTATTGTAGATAATTTTTTTCTTTTGATTTTAATGCATGAAATGGAAATGTAAATTAAAAAATTATCGATCAATTTTCTTGTGGTATATTCTTTTTTGTATATTCTGTAATTTTACGTACATATATTATTCATACTTCTCTTTTTTTTTGTCGTTCTAAGACCAATATATTAGAGGATTTATATAATGCAGATATTAGGTTTTATAGATATATAGCTTTATTGGTGTAAAACTGTTAAATTCGCGACAATGTAAAATGCATATGATATAATACAAAATAGATAAAATTGAAAATTATAATGTTTTTGATTGAGATGACTTCGTTTCGAAATCGGGTTCATCCATAACATGTTAGTCTTATATTTAAGAACAGATTATTATTTTGAAAAATAATACACATATAGATGTCTTTAAGATATGCATTTCAGTATTATTATGTCATCAATATTATTGAAATGTGATAATTAAGTAAAATATTCTCAGCCAAAATAAATTCATCAAAACTTGCCTCTATAGAGCGAAATTCGTCACTTCGACTGAATGTAACGTGACAATGTTTTATTTTTTTTATATTAATATTTAATATTTAATACGTAAGACTACTCTTTAGTCTTTACGTGCACGGAAAAAATGATGATTAGACTGCATTAGCTAATTGAAAATAATCTTGTTAATTTAACAACAGTACTAATAAAACAAACAGGTCCGTGCAAAAGGGAGTATAGCGGATGCATATTAAGGGTGAAATTTCGGTTAAAATATAACTATTTTCTATTGTTTTCAAATTAATAGATATTTATTTAAATTAGAATTTGTATGCAAATTAATTTTGTTTTCATCTGCTTTTCATCAGCTTTATACGAGTATATTTTACACTGTATAGATATAACTGTATAGAATTTGCTGAGAGAAGTTTTAGTAAATTAAAATCGTACTTACAATCTTCAATGTTACAAAAAGAATTAAAGAGTAAACGCTTGTACAAAATTATTATCAATTGAAAATGAAATAACCAAAGATTGTAGTTTTAATTCTTTAATTACATTATCAGTTGGGTCGAAAAAGTTTTTTAGTTTATTATAGAATTATAAAATTCTATTTGTGTAATTCTATTTATGTTTTCACAATTTTGTGATATTCTGCTTTTCTTTTTAAAAATGTACTTATTTATAAATAAGTGTAATTTTAAAATTATATTGTTTTATTATATTAATTTTCTTAAAATAACTTTTTAAATACTAAATTCAGGTAAAAAGTCCCATCCTTATCTTTGCACGGTCCTGAAAATAAATAACATTTTTCTTAAACATGACAAGAGCATGATATTTATAAATTAATAAGATTATTTTCAATTAAGACTGCTTAGCTAATACTGCCAATGTAACATTTATTTTTTTTCTTTGCGTACATACGAAATGTAATTTTTTACAAAACGTGAATTCACGCGAATTCGCGAAAGTTGCTTTTGCGACGTAAATCTCAATCAACTAACACCGCATGGAATAATATAACATATATTTACACGTGCACGCGCGTATGCTTGTCGTTAGAAACGTTTCGCATACCGAAAGGCACTTTTTAACCGACTTAAAAAAAAGGAGGTTCTATATTCGGCGTGTATGTATGTATGTCCACGATTTTCTCTAAAACTACTGGACGGATTTAAATGCGGTTTTCACTATCCTATAGACATAGAGCAATCCTCCAGGTTTTAGTACATAAAATATCGCGCTAGAATATCACTAATATCAGGGTACGGAGCAGTAAGAAAATATGCGATAATAATTATTCATATTAATTTAATGAAGCATTAAAAAAGTATAAAATAAAATTTTTTTTTTAAATAGAACCGACTTCAAAAAAAACTAAAAGGTATTTAAAAAATTGAAAAAGCTTTAAAAAGTATGAAATAATTGAAAGTATTAACTTTTAAAAATTCCTTTCAATTTCTTGAAATCGGTGCAAAATTTTAATAATACTTTTAAGAATTCCTTTCGATTTTTGAAGTCGGCGCCAAATTAATTTAGTAATTATTAATTTGGCGCCGACTTCAAACAATTGAAAGGGATTCTTAAAAGTATTATTAATTTTGCACCAATTTCAAAAAATTGAAAGGGATTCTTAAAAGTTAATACTTTCAATATTTTATACTTTTTAAAGCTCTTTCAATTTTTTTTTCTATTTAAAAAAAAATTATTTTTTCGGTATATTTTCCGTCGCGCGTGACGTTCGAAAAAGCGGTGTGCCGGTGTGTGTACGCGTTTCTCGATCTATCCCCTCTCAAGGGCGGCCGCACGCCCGTTGGCTTGGATCGGCACTCGACACCGCTTCTCCCTCTCCCCGGCCGGCGACGTGCCAGCCTGCTATGGCGATGTTTACAGCGTAGTCACGGCAACGGCTCGTCAGGCTCGTGTGATCAGTCGGTGGTCCGTCGTGCGTCGGGTAACAGTGGGCGCGTTCGCGCTGTATATCGAATCGGATTGTGTTTCGCGTCACGCCGTCACCGTCACCCGCGGACCGCTATTCTGCCCAACCCCGTCTCTCGGTACGTTGACGGCTGCGGGCTGTCCGACGATCGGCAAAACGGACGGCGTTCGACGAGACGGAAAAACGGTGGGCTCGAACGCTCGGAAAAGTGCGCGCGCGATGTTACATCGATGCGTTTCTCTCGCTTAACGCATGGATCTCGTTCTGTATGGATTAGAACTTATTGTTAGAGGATCGATTTCGTGACGAGTTCACGACCGGTACTCGATTTCCGAAATGAAGTGCGTCGAATATCAAGCAATAATCGGAGTGCCGGCGAAGCGCGGATTCCGTCGTTCGCGCGGATAAGTGTGCGCGTGCTCCGTGTGCCACGTGAACCGACAGTGACCGTGCGCGAGGGTGATTGACGGGACAATCGAGGGCATCGAGGCGTTCGAGAATCCGAGTGTCGCGAGAGGGAGAGAAGTAGCGCGCGAGGGGGTGCTTCGCGAAACGACGTGAAGTTGGCGCGGTAATCACGTGACTGCGCGGCGGGAAGGCCCGCGAATTCGCGAGAGCGAGAGATAACGCGCGCTCGCCGGCGTGTCGAATTGTTAATGGTCCGCGCGTTTTTGCTCGCGGGACGAAATGAGGGTGGCGACGGA
>NW_027269981.1:528188-560544 GCF_030848805.1 Temnothorax longispinosus | reverse complement strand
TTAAGTGTGCAAGTAGAAACTTGCACATTGCTTTCTTAGAGTTCTTAAGTGTGCAAGTTGAAACTTGTACATTACTTACTTAGAGTTATTAAGTGTGCAAGTTGAAACTTGGACATTGCTTCCTTAGAGTTCTTAAGTGTGGGTACATAATTATGTATACAGGCTCCTAAAGAGTTAAGTGTGCGAGTAGAAACCTGCACATTGCTTCATTAGAGTTTTTAAGTGTTTAAGTAGAAACCCTCGCACACAAAGCTTCCTCTATGAGGAAGCATTTATTTTTTTCAATGTATAATTTTCAGTATTTATTTGTTTTGGCTTCCTCATAGAGGAAGCTTTGTGTGCGAAGGTTTTCTACTTAAACACTTAAAAACTCTAATGAAGCAATGTGCAGGTTTCTACTCGCACACTTAACTCTTTAGAAGCCTGTATACATAATTATGTACCCACACTTAAGAACTCTAAGGAAGCAATGTCCAAGTTTCAACTTTGCACCCATCTCTTTCTAAGGGTAAAAAAATGTCTGTATGTATGTATGTATGTGCACAATTTACTAAAAAATCCATAACTTCAAAACTAATCAACCGAATTTAAATTTTAAATATATGAAATAGGGGTAGAAAAGACTGAGTAATTTAATAGAATTATTAAAAATTGTTAATATTAAGGGGGTTACCGATTTCTTTTAAAAAAATGTACGTGCCAAAACATTTTTTTAAAAGAAATGGGTAACCCCTGTAATATTAACTATTTTTAATAATTCTATTAAATTACTCAGTCTTTTCTACCCCTATTTCATATATTTAAAATTTAAATTCGGTTGATTAGTTTTGAAGTTATGGATTTTTTAGTAAATTGTGCACATACATACATACATACAGACATTTTTTTGGGCAATATTTTGACGTTTTACAACAATCTGAAGATATTAACGTCAAAAACTATAAAACCAATCTTTTCTTTAGTTTTTTCTACCCCTATTTCATATATAATTAATTTAAATTTGGTTGATTAAACCCAAGATTATACGCAATCAAAAGTTAATATACGAATTTACGAAAACAAAGCTTCCTCTATGAGGAAGCAAAATGAGTCGCGCTTCAAGTGATCTATTATCACCTCAAAAAAAAAACAAAGTAGTAGTATTATACCTCGAAAAAACCTAAGTAACAAGTGGTGGACGTAATCTTTGTATCTCCAAAAATCTCGAAAAAACCTAAGCAGTATTATTTTTATTTCCAAAAAATTATTACTTAAGTGATACACATCACAAAATTACGTTACTTTATCAAAAAATGAGTCGCGCTTCAAGTGATCTATTATTACAATTACAAAAAAGAAATGATATCTCTTTTTAAATTACAGCGCCAATTACAGAGAACATACACTGAGAAAAAAAATTTGTCAATCCCAAGAAATATTTAGTCCGATACGTTCAACTAAACATTTTAGTTAGTTAACTAAACATTAGTTGAATTAATTAATTCTTGATTAAAAAAAACGAAATAAATTGTTGAAACAACTAATATTTAGTTAACTAACTAAAATGTTTAGTTGAACGTATCGAACTAAATATTCTTGGGATTAACAATTTTTTTTCTCAGTGTATTTTTCGAGATACAAAGATTACGTCTACCACTTGTTACTTAGGCTTTTTCGAGGTATAATATTACTACTGCTTTTCTTCGATTAGAATAAAAAATTGAATCATGAAGAATTACACAGAAGTAACAGTACAAAATACAAATATTTTATTAAAATATTCAAACCCAACAAGGGAATACAAGGTATTTAAATACAAAGTTTATATATGTATTTTAAAAATTTAATCGCATCGCAAAGAATTACAGAGGTAACAGTACAAAAAATAAAAATATTTTATTAAAATACATAAATTTTTCTTGTCAAAAAACTTGGCGCTGCTAGACCTCAAAATTAGGTCAGCCTGGTGTGTATGTGCGAACGAGTGGGTGTGGGCGATGTATGTGTGTGTGTGTGTGTGTGTGTGTGTGTGTGTGTGTGTGTGTGACGGTGAATAATGCGGCTTATTACTAAGTATAGGATAAGTTAGGATAAGTTTAGATTTTTAAAGCGATTAGAATTAAGTATAGAATAAGTATAGAATATCTACATTTGTAAAAGGTCTCTCTCTCTCTCTCTCTCTCTCTCTCTCTCTCTCTCTCTCTCTCTCTCTCTCTCTCTCTAGCAGCGCCAAGTTTTTTGACAAGAAAAATTTATGTATTTTAATAAAATATTTTTATTTTTTGTACTGTTACCTCTGTAATTCTTTGCGATGCGATTAAATTTTTTAAAATACATATATAAACTTTGTATTTAAATACCTTGTATTCCCTTGTTGGGTTTGAATATTTTAATAAAATATTTGTATTTTGTACTGTTACTTCTGTGTAATTCTTCATGATTCAATTTTTTATTCTAATCGAAGAAAAGCAGTAGTAATATTATACCTCGAAAAAACCTAAGTAACAAGTGGTAGACGTAATCTTTGTATCTCGAAAAATACACTGAGAAAAAAAATTGTTAATCCCAAGAAATATTTAGTTCGATACGTTCAACTAAACATTTTAGTTAGTTAACTAAATATTAGTTGTTTCAACAATTTATTTCGTTTTTTTAATCAAGAATTAATTAATTCAACTAATGTTTAGTTAACTAACTAAAATGTTTAGTTGAACGTATCGGACTAAATATTTCTTGGGATTGACAAATTTTTTTTCTCAGTGTATGTTCTCTGTAATTGGCGCTGTAATTTAAAAAGAGATATCATTTCTTTTTTGTAATTGTAATAATAGATCACTTGAAGCGCGACTCATTTTTTGATAAAGTAACGTAATTTTGTGATGTGTATCACTTAAGTAATAATTTTTTGGAAATAAAAATAATACTGCTTAGGTTTTTTCGAGATTTTTGGAGATACAAAGATTACGTCCACCACTTGTTACTTAGGTTTTTTCGAGGTATAATACTACTACTTTGTTTTTTTTTTGAGGTGATAATAGATCACTTGAAGCGCGACTCATTTTTTGATAAGGTAACGTAATTTTGTGATGTGTATCACTTGAGTAATAATTTTTTGGAAATAAAAATAATACTGCTTAGGTTTTTTCGAGATTTTTGGAGATACAAAGATTACGTCCACCACTTGTTACTTAGGTTTTTTCGAGGTATAATACTACTACTTTGTTTTTTTTCGAGGTGAAGATACTACTGTTTAGGTTTTTTCGAGATTTTTGGAGATACAAAGATTACGTCCACCACTTGTTACTTAGGTTTTTTTGAGGTATAATACTACTACTTTGTTTTTTTTCGAGGTGAAGATACTACTGTTTAGGTTTTTTCGAGATTTTTCAAGATACAAAGATTTCGTCTACCACTTGTTACTTAGATTTTGTTAAGGTATAATACTACCACTGTTTTTTTTTTCGATAATAAATTACAAGAGCGTATTCTGGTTTGAAAGATCTTAAGGATGTTCTCCGGAAAATCGATTTTCTCTAGATTTTCTTGAAACTGTGAATATACATTAATTTATAGGTGTGTTTTATGTGTAGTATAAATTTTAGTACTTCTTGCGGTATTAAAAATTGAGCTTCTGAGCTACTGAGCTTCAAAGTTTTAACTTTTAACACGGAATTCCTATTCCGAGGTATTGTAAAACAGACATTTTAATAAATTGTGAAAAAAGTTTTTTCTAAATGTTTTTGAAAGACTAGTATATGATGCTTTATATAAAAATAGAAATTAATAATATGCGATAAGTTTCAATACCTTTGCGGTACTCGTTTTCGAGAAATACTTGTAAAGTACGCGATTTGAAGTTAACTTCTTATTTTTTAGTTGTTATATGTAATATTTAGTAAATTAACTTTAGTAAAATAAATTTTTCTTTTTAAGCATGAATATAATTTGAGTATGACTGGAGCCGGAGAAGGTCTTTAAAAATAGGTATTTTTCAGAAATTTTTTATAGGGGAACGAAGAAAGCGAATAACGTTAAACTTTGCATGTTTTTTTAATCTTACTTTAAAAATCTATTTTTATTTTTTAAGTAAGAAAAATATTCTTTTTTTTTGTTACTTTTATGTTATATCTTGATCACTAAAAGACGTAAGTATGAGAAACGAAGTAAATGATTCTAGCTGTTTTAGGTATCAGAAACGTAAAAACCAAAAATTTTCTTATTTAAAATAAGTGATATGGCTATTGTCTGAACTAGAATAAACATTTTCTTTTAATAAAATACTAATAAAATTTTAAAAAAAGTTATATTTTTAATAAAAAAGCCGCTCAGAATGGAAATATTGATTTAGTTCTAGTTCAGACGATAGCCACACTTCTCCTGCAGAATAAGAAAATTTTAGCTTTTTGCGTTTCAGATACCTAAAACAGCTAAAATTATTTACATCGTCTGTCATTTATAGTGACCAGAATATAACAGAAAAAAGAGCATTTTTGTTACTTAAAAAATAAAAATAAATTTTTTAAATAAAGTGAAGAAAACATGCAAAGTTTAACGTTATTCACTTTCTTCGTTTCCCTATAAAACATTTATGAAAAATATATATTTTAAAGATCTTTTAAATTAGAATATCTCCGTTAATAATTCTTTACATTCTCTTCCTGACGTGTGTGTGAAGCTATCGTCTCATTTTGCAGAAACTCACAAATTATTGAGAGTTCTGGCTTCCTTTTCAATAGTTCTAGAGTTCTTGATAGTTTAAACAAATAGTTCTGGCCATTAAAGCCATAAAAACGCGTCAGTACAAACTGAGACGCTATTATAGGTTCACGCAACGTCTCACTTTGTCCTACACAAGTTCCACCACTGTATCTCATCAGATTTTGCAAGATCTATAGTTCTATAACAGTTCTATAAAGAGTTCTGACATATAAAAGCAAAAAAATTAATTATAAGGTACTAAAAAAAAATTACAATGCAACGAGTATACCGAGTTGAGACGCCAGTTGAAATCTCGGAGTTGTGTAAAATATTTTTCGAGTAGTTTTGAGCATATTGAAACATTTTCTAAAGAGTTCCGAGCGTTAGAATTTTTGTGTTATATTAAAAAAAATTAATATTAACCGAAAAATAATCATGACAGAAGAAGAGACGCTGTGCGAAATCTCGGAGTTTTGGCTTATATAAAATATTTTTCGTATAGTTCTGAGCATACTAAAGCATTTTCTAAAGAGTTTCCGCCACTACGTTGTATATATATGTTTATTAACTTTAGCAAACACTAGCTACGTTGTATAATTTTTAAATAAATTAATACCGCTCGAAAATCAGGAATTTATCGAAAATAAGCTGAAACGCTGGCCGTATTTCGACAGTTCTGTGAGTTCTGTTATAATTCTCGTGTAGTTCTGAACGTGTTCTAACGTTGTCCCATTTTATTCTGGCAATAAGCATTATTTATTTATTTTTTAAATAATTTTTATCGCTCGAGAAAGACCCTATTCTCGATAAATTCCTGACTTTCGTGCGTTATTAATTTATTTAAAAATTATACAACATTGCCAATGCCCGGAACTCTTTAGAAATTGTTTTAGTATGTTTAGAACTGTACGAAAAATATTTTATATAAGCCAGAACTCCGAGATTTTCTACAGCGTCTCACCCATATACCCGTAAATGCGTCTTTCTTGGGCGATAAAAATTATTTAAAATATAAATAAATAATGCTTATCGTCAGAACTCTTTAGAAAACGTTAGAACACGTTCAGAACTATACGAGAATTATAATAGAACTGACTGTTACCCATGTGTATTGTTTATTTAAGAAAGTGTTTTTATTTTTATCCAATTATCCTTCTGTTGTTGCTCGTAATTTGGCCGCTTGAACATGCATTAGATAAAATAAATTTAATAAGAGTGCAAGAAACATTATAAACTACCATTTTTTTCTCAATATAGTTAATAATATAATTATTGGTATGCATTTAAATATTAAATTTATATTATGCTAAAGTAAAGGTTTTTAATGTAAGACTTTTTTAGATAGAAAAGCATAGAACGGTGATTTCTATACATTACATTTACGAATTTTAGTTTTTATGTTTATAAGTATTTATTTAATTAATTATATTTGCAATCTTTATATATTTATAAATTTCAAATGTATATAAATATATATATATTTTTTAATTTATTTAGTTATAAATATAAAAGTTAAAATTTGTAAATATATAAGCAAATGTGTAACGTATAGCGGGTATAGCGTATCGTCGATTTGTCAACTCGAGACTCGGCACTCGGCGAGACACGAGACGCGATATACCCGAAATGCGTGGCATCGTGGTATAGCCGGCCCGTGCAAAGCGGCAACGTCACAGCTCAAAAGAGACAGCAGATCGTATGTCTGCCCTTCTCTCCCCGCTCGAAGCTTGCCGAGTGCCTAGCGTACACGGACAGAGGAGGGGCACGCGCGACCAGCATATCCCCTCTATCTGACAAGTAACACTACCCAAGTGTAAATCGCCGATTTGGATAATTTTTTAATATGTTTTAGTAGACGTTAAAATAAGACATACGTATTTTTTTTATCGGCGGAAAACCATATTTAGGGTGTGAAACACCCCTTTGAATTTATGGGTATCGATTTAATTGTTTTGTATATAAGGATTCAGTATTTTCGGCCCAAACCAAATAAAATAGTTGCATTATCAAGAGATATAAAAATGAAAAATTTTCGACTCGGTTCGATCATTTTTAGGGGGTAAACCACCCCCTGTATTTGAAACAAAAATTTAAAAAATGCCCGGATAATTGCAAATTTCATTCAAAAATTTTGAAAAAAATATATGTTACACTCGCATCCAAAACAAAAGTGAGACTGTTTGAGGATTTAAGGGTGACCACCCTTTTATCGAATTTCTTACGTGACATTTAGAGCATCGGCAAAAAATGTCCGTTTTCGGTACCTCGATTTTTGAAACTTCTTTATGCCAAATGGTTACTTATGATGACCCAATAATCCCTGCAAAATTTCAAGAGGAGCATACGCCCCGTTTAAGAAATATAGGGGGTCAAAGTTGACCATATCCAATCAGAAAATATAGCAGCTTCACATTTATACTCCAATAATAATGCCCAAAAAATTCAGCCGAAATAGTTCTTTTAAGATTTTTGGCTGCTGATTACGAATCTGAACTTTGACCCCCTATATTTCTTAAACGGGGCGTATGCTCCTCTTGAAATTTTGCAGGGATTATTGGGTCATCATAAGTAACCATTTGGCATAAAAAAAGTTTCAAAAATCGAGGTACCGAAAATGGCCTTTTTTTGCCGATGCTCTAAATGTTACGTAAAAAATTCGATAAAAGGGTAATCACCCTTAAATCCTCAAACAGTCTCACTTTTGTTTTGGATGCGAGTGTAACATATATTTTTTTCAAAATTTTTGAATGAAATTTGCAATTATCTGGGCATTTTTTAAATTTTTGTTTCAAATACAGGGGGGTTTACCTCCTAAAAATAATCGAACCAAGTCGAAAATTTTTCATTTTTCATATTTCTTGATAATGCAACTATTTTATTTGGTTCGGGCCGAAAATACTGCATCCTTATATATACAAAACAATTAAATCAATACCCATAAATTCAAAGGAGTGTTTCACACCCTAAATATGGTTTTCCGCCGATAAAAAAAAATACGTATGTTTTCTTTTTACGTCTACTAAAACATATTAAAAAATTATCCAAATCTTCGATTTACACTTGGGTAGTGTTACTTGTGAGTAGTTCGGACACGAACCATAGCATGGATACGAACACATGTATCGTTACCCGAGTCTTCTCTGATCGTTACCGAGCGTAACGCCGTAGTTGACGTCCACTTTCTCAGAGGGCAGATTAGGACAGACGTTGTGGCCACCGTCGAGCCACCGTCGAGTTTCCCCACTACTCATCTAGTGAGTTCGTGATCCAGGGAAGCCGAGCACTTCCGTTGCCGCGCGACACACATTGTCTTGTTAGACACGGACACACACTCGTGCGTCTACATACTCGTCTCCTGTACAAGAGTGATTCTGAATAAACTTTTCTAATAGCCTCATAAATAGTGCATTTTATTACTGATAGCCGACAGAACATATAATTGCAGTGGGTGCATGTGCCCACAATTGGTGACCCCGACTGTGAATTGTTCGGTTCAGTGCACGTTCAAGAAATTTCTTGTCGAGGCCCGTCTCGTGTCCACCGACCTTGTCGGGAGGACACCCGACGGCATTTTTCTCTGTTGCAGATTTAACCTGTATACAGCTCGTACCCCGAAAAGGAGATCGACGCAGATTAAGTGCAAGCGCAAGTTTTTTCTCGCCGGCATTCAAGCCCCTAGCCACAACAGCGCGCCATTACGCACGACACGCTATTGGTCGAGACCCGTTCAACGTTAGTGCCTCATCGAGCAGCCCGTACAACCGATTTTCTTCCTTGGCGCGGCTGTTCCTGACGGTTGAACTTCTGCATCCTGTGCAACGGCTCATCGCAGCTTGTCGTAGTCGTCGAGACCTTTGTTCTGTAACGTTGTCCTCTCAATTACTTGTGTTATCAGTGCATGCGATCTCGTGTCTCGTGTAAGCTTTCCCCCACGAATAAGCGCATGGTGTCGCCGCATAAATTTTGTGCTGATTTAGCGTGCGTTTGCGACGTCGTAACCTTGCGCGTACCATTGTAACGCTCCCTATTGCGCTTTACTCCTCTGTAATCATGTCAGAACCGGCGCGTGTGGAATCATACCGCGTTCCTAAAATTCCGCCATTTTGGAAAAGCGAGCCGGAAGCGTGGTTTTTGCAAGTTGAGGCGTCATTGCGCGTGGCGGGAATTACTGTCGATCGAACCAAAGCCGACTATTTGTTAACGGGCGTAAACACCGAAGTAGTCGCACATATCTCTGATTTACTTAAAGCGGATCCGCCGCCTGATAATCTATTCGAGCGTCTTAAAGAGCGTATTTTATCTGTTTACGCGACTTCGTCCGAATCTTGCTTGCGAAGCCTGTTAAAAGGTCAGGTGTTAGGCGATCAAAAACCTTCACACCTTCTTAATCATATGAATAATCTTAATAACGGTCAGTGCAGCCCAGCAGTGCTCAGATCTTTGTTTATCGAGCAACTTCCTGACTCTCATAAAGCCATTCTAGCCGCGATTAACGAGCAAGATTTGCATAAGCTGGCCGAAATAGCGGATAAGATTTCCGAGACCAATAACCCGAATACATCGGTAGTACCGTTCGTCGCTACGGTAAACCAAGCGAAAAATGCAGCACCCTCATCCAGTATCGATAAAAAATTAAACCAAATTACTAAGCAACTCGCGGCCCTTAATAAAGAGGTGTTTAAATCGCGACGTAACCGATCTAAGTCTAGAGGTCGTTCTCCCGCGCAATCGCAAAGCGCAGAAAAATCCGACCTTTGTTATATCCACCGTAAAAATACGGAACCAAGGCGACATCCTGTCGCAAGCCATGTTCTTGGCAAGAGCCTAAGCAGTTGGAAAACTAAAATCCCCTCCTCGCAACGAGACGGTCGGGGATAACGGGGCGACTCAAAGCCGTCTTCACGTTTTCGACCGCATTACAGGTCAACAATTTCTTATCGATACTGGCGCGGAAATTTCAATTCTCCCCGCAACGCTGCGCGATAAAAAAACGCCGTCTGAACTTAAATTATTTGCGGCTAATAATACTAATATTGACACCTATGGTGAACGTCGCCTTGCTTTAGATTTCGGTCTTCGACGACCTATAGTTTGGAATTTTCGCGTAGCAGCAGTCCCTAATGCAATCTTAGGTGCGGATTGTCTAAAACATTATCAACTTCTGGTTGACTTACACAAGCGTCGACTTATCGATACGTGCACTAAGCTCTTCACTGCGGGTGAAATTTGAGTTGTTCGCGAAAATAAGATATCAACGGTAAATCGCGAAGCTAATTTCGCGAATATTCTTTTAGAATTTTTGGAGATAACGGGAGTTAGTCAGCTAATTCCATTTAGATTCCATTTAGACGTGATGTTGAACATCACATTCTAACTTCCGGTCCGCCAGTCACAGAACGTCCTCGACGTTTGCCGCCGGATAAATTGGCGGCAGCTAAAGCGGAATTTAAACGTCTTGTGGAGTTAGGCATTTGCAGACCTTCTAGTAGCCCTTGGTCTAGCCCTATTCACCTCGTTCGCAAAAAGAACGGTGAGTGGCGAGTATGCGGTGATTACCGCCGGGTAAATGCGATAACCGTTCCAGATAAATATCCCGTTCCTCATCTCCATGATTTATCTGCCAATCTTGCAGGAAAAACCATCTTTTCGGTTTTAGATCTTTTTAAAGCATACCACCAGATACCGGTGGCTAAAGAAGATGTACCTAAAACGGCCGTCATCACCCCATTCGGGTTGTTTGAATACGTTTACATGATTTTTGGTCTTTGCAACGCGGCGCAATCGTTTCAGCGTTACATTCATCAAGCACTTAAAGATTTAGATTTCATCTTCGCGTATATTGATGATATTCTTATTGCCTCCTCAGAAGAAGAGCATAAGAAACATCTTTGTACGGTTTTCCAGAGACTTAAAGAATTCGGATTATTTTTAAATCCATCTAAATGCATTCTAGGCGTCCCACAAGTAACTTTTTTAGGTCACATAGTTAGCCATGACGACATTAAGCCTACCCCAGAAAGAGTTGCCGCCATTCAAAACTTACCTAAACCGCGTACAGTTGTCGACCTTCGTCGATTTTTAGGCGCCTTAAATTTCTACAGGCGTAGCCTCCCTCAGGCAGCGCGCGTTCAAACTCCGCTTCATGTCTACCTTAAAGACTCGCGAAAAAAACGATAAGCGCGAAATAATTTGGACCCCTGATGCCGAAAAAGCGTTCGTTTCAGCTAAATCAGACCTGGCCAACGCAGCTTTCCTAGCGCATCCATCCACCAACGCAAAAACTCGTTTGGTTACCGACGCCTCAGACTTTGCTATGGGAGCAGTCCTCGAGCAGAACATCGAGAATACCTGGAAACCGTTATCTTTTTTCTCTCGAAAATTTACCGAATCGCAGAAGAAATATAGTGCGTATGACCGCGAACTCACCGCAATCTACGAATCTATAAAATTTTTTCGACACTTCCTGGAAGGTCGCAATTTTAAAATTCTAACTGACCATAATAAGCCTTTAATTTACGGGTTTAAACAGCGCTCGGATAAAGCCTCCCCAAGGCAATTGCGACAACTATCCTTTATAGCCCAATTTTCCATCAACATCGATTACCTCCCCGGTCCCGATAATGTGGTAGCTGATGGTTTGTCACAAATCGAAGCACTCTGCTTACCTACCGAGTTCGAGTTAGTTGATCTTGCCTCTCGGCAAAAAGAAGATGACGAGCTTAAACATTTACTTGCTTCTAACACATCGTCACTCAAATTTAAAAAATTTGTTTGGGGTTCTCCTAATACAGAGCTCTACTGTGAATTGTCAGGAGAAGTTATCCGTCCTTACATTCCAGCATCTCTTAGGAAAGAGGTCTTTGACTTATTTCATAATTCTGCCCACTCCAATGCCAAGGTCACTGACCGCATCATACGTCAACGATACATTTGGCCTAACCTACATCGTGACGTTGCCAAATGGGCACATAGCTGTTTGGACTGTCAACAGTCTAAAGTCTCTCGTCATGTCAAACAAGTTCCTGCTTCTTTTATCGCTTCTGATGGACGTTTTGAGCATATTTACTTAGACATTATTGGTCCCTTACCACTTATCAACGGCTATAGATACTGCCTCACTTTAATCGACAGATTCTCTCGCTGGCCTGAAGCAATTCCGATTACTAATATTACGGCCCAAACAATAGCTAATACATTTTACGATCATTGAATCACTCGTTTTGGCGCCCCCAAAATTTTAACAACTGATCAAGGAGCTCAATTTGAATCTCAACTTTTCGCAGCTTTACTATCTTTAATAGGCTGTAAGCGCATTCGTACAACCACTTACCACCCCCAGTCAAATGGTATGGTTGAGCGCTGGCACTGCTCACTAAAAGCAGCTTTAATGTGCCATGGTACAGAGAATTGGGTCAACACCCTTCCAACCGTCCTCCTAGGATTACGAACGCATATACGTCTGGATACGCAAGCTTCTCCAGCTGAATTCGTTTATGGCACCATTCTTCGAGTGCCCGGAGAATTTTTTCTTCAGGAAGACTTTTCTCCAGACCCTGAAATCTTTATTAACGACTTTCGAAATTTCATGCGCCAAGTTAAACCTGTTCCAGTGGCTCACCACTACAAAAAGCGCGCATTTTTCTTCAAGGAATTGAACTCGTGTTCTCATGTCTTTCTGCGACACGATGCAGTTAAAAAACCTCTGGAACGACCGTATTCTGGCCCTTTCAAAATGCTGCAAAAAAACTCCGATAAAGTCTATACAATTGAAGTCAATAACCGACCTCTCAGTGTTTCTATAGAACGTCTTAAACCCGCACATTTTTTATTGGATAACGTTAATGAAACACCTTCAACAGACGTTCCTTCTACTTCCAATCAGCCTATATAGCAATTGTCCTCCTTCAGGAGCAACCGTCTAAACAAATTAAAACGTATCCGGCACAAAAAAAGCGAGTACAATTTAATTTAGATAAAGAGCCATAATTCTTTTCATTTCGTATTCGTAATTTTAGCGTTTTCCCCTATACTTTATTGTCAACCCTTTAGTCTATAAGTCTAGCATTAGCATAGTATTATTAGTTGCAAGCTCAACGTTTCAATTATATTGTTATACTCTAGTTAGCATTTAAGCAACGTAACTACTGTGCAATATTATTCTCCTTTTGTTAACACTCGGGGGGGAGTATGTGGCCACCGTCGAGCCACCGTCGAGTTTCCCCACTACTCATCTAGTGAGTTCGTGATCCAGGGAAGCCGAGCACTTCCGTTGCCGCGACATTGTCTTGTTAGACACGGACACACACACTCGTGCGTCTACGCGTTAGCTTCACCTATAGTTAAGTTGCGTCATACTCGTCTCCTGTACAAGAGTGATTCTGAATAAACTTCTAATAGCCTCATAAATAGTGCATTTTATTACTGATAGCCGACAGAACATATAATTGCAGTGGGTGCATGTGCCCACAACGTCCCCCGAAGTCGGATGGCCGCTCTCAGGTTTCTCTCTGGCCAGAGTAACTGGCGTGACGCCTGGCTCACGGGATCTTTCGGAAACGGGTGAAGGGGAAGGATTCCTTTGGCGGTGCGACGTGACGATTGAGAATCAGATGTCGAATCGATCATGCATTTTCAAATATATAATGTTTATCATATTAAAATAAATAAAAATATTTACATCTATAATTGTAAAATATAGTACAGAATAGATATGAGAAAAATTTCCATTCTACAACGTACATATTACTTCTATAAGTGTACTATTCAACGACACATTTAATAAAAGCAATAATATTAAATTACTATTTAAAAAATAAACATTAAATAAAAATTAACAGCAATGAAAACTTTAATCGACCCTACTGGCCATTGTAACTGTCATGACAATACGTTTATATGACTATTATTTCGTAACAGAACGTTAATAGAAATAGTATGTAATTTGTTTTTTAATCGAGATATAAAAATTGGACGATTTTGCTTCTTCTATGAAATCGTCGTATCTAATTAAAAAAATTAGATTTGTATTGGTTTTTTGAAGATAAGGTGAAGTACGTAGGGCTATATATTTGTGTCACTTACAGAAAAAATTAAATAAAAAATTGCACACATTATGAGTAACATAAAATGTGGTGTAAAATAATATAAAATTTTATAAAGTAAGATACTGTAAATGTAATGTTTTATTACTAAATGACTTTTATTTTTTTATTACTGTATTACTAAATGACATTAAAAAATCTAAAATTGAAAAATTTTCATATACTTATTTTCGCGGTATATCTGTATGTAATGATCTATATGTTTCAAAAGTTTGCAAACTTTATCTTCGAAAAAGCAACACAAATCTAATTTTTTTAATATTACACGATTTCATAGAAAAAGCGAAATCGTCTAATTTTTATATCTCGATTTAAAAACAATTTACATATTATTTCTATTGACATTTCGTTGAGCGATTAAAATCATATAATAAAAGTTGAGATAAATAACTAGTAAAAAATAATTTTCTAAACGTATATATATTTTAAATGGTACATTTATTTCCATTAAATCGTCATAGAAACATAAAGCTGTTCTACACCGTGAACAATACATTAATTTATACTACAAGTTTATTATAGAGAAGCATTGCAAATTCGATTATCTATAGATAAAATAATATATACATTCTTTATTTGTTGTTCATGACTTGTAATAGTCGGGATTTTATGATAATTTATTCGAAATAAATTATATGAAGAGAGCAAAGTTTTATTAAATTGTACAAACTTCTTTATTTTTTAAAGTAAAAAATAAAATTATTAAAAAATATTTATATATGAGACGTTCCATGTCAACCAGGACAGGGCCATCTCCAAAATTTTATTGAACCGATTAAAATCGTTAAAGGCTTAAAAAATTTTTTTTTCCCTGTTTTTTATTTTCATTATTCACAATAAAGAAATATATTTACCATATAATGTGTATCCTATTTTTTTCCTACGAAATCTCACAATTTACAGAAACAGAGAGAGAGAGAGAGAGAGAGAGAGAGACAGAGAGAGAGAGAGACAGAGAGAGAGAGAGAGAGAGAGAGAGAGACAAAAGGGAAAAATGCAAAAGAAAAATAAGATGTCAGCGTTATATACCCGTGCGGTAACACTCAGTCTCGAAATAGCCTGTAGCGGCGCGGCAGGACGTCTAATATTTTTTACATGCTCTTTCGTTCTCGGAATAATTACATAATTATTATATATGTTAAAAAAAAGTAAAAAAATAAAAAGAAGCACCGGGAAACGAACCCGGCCCAGCGTCTTAGCAGGCAAACGCTGTACCGCGCTGCCACACACCATTTCGGGATTGAACGTTACCGCACGGGTATATATGGAACGCTGAAATCCTTTTTTGTTTATAATTTTGCAACGAATGCTTAGTATCAACTAATATCTTATCTATATACTCTGAGGTTCTCCCCTTGCAGACTATTAAAGTATCGTGCACATCTGCGCTTTTCGACGTGTACCCTCTTTTTCAGATCGCCGGGCCACGTCGAGAAAGCAATCTAGCAGCCTCGACGCATCAGAGTCAGAGCGAGAAGGAGGGAATAATATTCTTTCTCTCGCTTGCTCGCACGGCGCGCCGAACTTAGCCGAGCGCGCATCGTCACGGACACGGTCGTCACGGAGACAGAGCATCTCTGTGTGCGTACGCTGCTGACATGTTACCGACATGTCAAGAATCGTGCAGCGCCTCACACCTGCAAACCAATGAACTATAAGGCGTGGATTGGCGTGGAAAATGACATGTTGACAAGCTTATTTTGTTGTGCGTGCTATTTCTTTATTATTCGCTCTGTGCTTGTGCTCTAACGTTTAACGTATTCGTGAAAGTCATAAAATTGGCCGAAAAGTAAGATTTGCACGCGGAAGGAACGTTTTCACCTCCTTTCGATAGTTGTTAAACGGCTGTTTTTCCCGTATGTTTAGGCTTCGTTTTATGGCTGTTTGTTTATTGTCGAGGGAAAAGGGTAGTTTTAGGCCAATTTTGGAAGTGTTCTGAAACGATCTAGAGTGATTTTTTATTGAAATGTCTTTTTATTTGAAAATGGCATGCACAACAAAATTGTGTTTTCCTTGCCTCGATAGTAATAATCCAATATGGCCGCGGTGACTACCCAGGAGCCTTAAGGATCGAGGTTGAAGCGATCCAGTTGAGTCAATTGACGGTTTAGAAAAAAGTTTTTTATTAGGTCATTAAAAAATCTGTATTAGGTATCATTTTATTCTCCATACGCTGCTATTGCATAAAACGTATAGTAAAAGTATTATGCATATTATGCATCTTTATATTTTAATTAGCTAAAAACGAAACACTTTTTTGCCAATGCCAACTTGAAAACTTGTGGTATTGCTAATTATTTCAATATAAAAATGGCATGAATATATGTTTTGCCGTTGATAGAATGAAATAATGATTATTACTGGTAGCTCCCTTGACAATTATATAAGCTATCGATTTTTTAATAACTTTCCGTCGATTATATTAAATACGATTGAAACTTGGCAACGTTTCACTTTTATGGGGTTGGTAGCAGTACTCGCCTTTGTATTAAGCCACGTAACGGCAGTTGCTAAACGTAAACATGCCGGTGAATTTTTTGTCATTCTGGATAAGGTTAGGTGCCCGCGTTTTGGCTATACCCAAATCCTGTCAGTATGTGCACGTTTTTGGTTCTCTTCCGTGCTGTGTCTACTATTTTGTGGTAATGTCAACGATTTTAGGGTTCTCTTTTATGTTATGTTCACAATTTTTTGGTTTTCTTCCGTTAGATTTATGATTTTTTGATTTTATTTCCAAAGAGAATAAAAAAATTGTGGACATAGCACAGAAGAGAACCACAAAAACGTGCCCATACCGACAGGATTCGGGTACAGCCAAAACGCGGGCGACGCTGCGTTGCCACATCTACCTACTTGCGAACTATCAACTGCTATTTCAGTCTAATTTTGATCGCTTTAACTTGTAATATCCCGGGAAAAAATGATTAGATATAATCATATATAATTATATCTGATATATATATAATTATATATAATTATATATGTTTTTATATGGGGTCATATCTAATTATACATGGCCACATGTGCAATCAGTGGTCCTACATACAACCAGATATAGCACCATATCTACTTGTATATAAATGTATATAATTTTATGTGAAGCCAGATATAATGATATATGAATGGTGCACCCTACATATAACAAGATATAGCATTATATACAACTATATATGCAGTCATATATAGCCAGATATATTAATGTGACTAATTTGGCGCTATATACAACCAGAAATAGCGCTATATCTAATCGTATATAAATGTATGTGAAGCCAGATATAATGATATATGAGTAGTGCACTCTACATATAACTAGATATAGCATTATATACAACTATATATGAAGTCATATATAGCCAGATATATTAATATGCCTAATCTTGTCCTATGTACAACCAGATATAGCACTATATCTGTATAGATATAGATTCGCAAGTTATCATATATGCTGCAGATATTTAATCCTAAATTTAAAAATTTATTTGAATCGTTTTTATATATATTATAGATATTAAATTCAAAAATTCGTTACATAATATTATATAATTCAGTATTATAAAATAATACTGCAGGTCATGTGTGCGTACCCGGGAAAAAAATTATATATAATTACTAGCTGGTTACCCGGGCTTCGCCCCGAAGGACATATGTAATCAGACACGCAAATAGTCTCTCTCTTTCTCTCTCTCTCCCCCCCTCTTTCCCCTCTCTCTCTCTCTCTCTATCTCTCTCTCTGTCTCTCTCTCTCTGTCTCTCTCTGTCTCTCTCTGTCTCTCTCTCTCTCTCTCTCTCTCTCTCTCTCTCTCTCTCTCTCTCTCTCTCTCTCTCTCTCTCTCTCTCTCTCTCTCTCTCTCTCTCTCTCTCTCTCTTTCTCTCTCTCTCTCTCTCTAAATACAATTCTTTAAAATTCGATTAATTTCCCGAAAAATTCGTCAAACTTCTGATACCGCTTTCCAAAAAGATCAGTAACAAAAAATTATATACTTGATAGCACTCCCCGGGAAATTCAACCCCTACTTTATGTACAATTCTTTGAGATTCGGTCATTCGGAACCGGTTTTTAAAAAGATCGGTAATAAAAAATAGTACACTTTATAGCACTCCCCGGGAAATTCTACCCCTACTTCATGTATAATTCTTTGACATTTAATCAATTATTTCCCGAAAAATTGAAAGAATTAAAAAAACCGGTTTCCAAAAAAATCGGTAACAAAAACTGTACACATTATGGCGCTCGCCGTAAAATTCTACCCCTACTTCATATACAATTCTTTCAGATTCGGTCAATTAATTCCCGAAAGATTGAAAAAATTTCGATACCGGCTTCCAAAACATCGGTAACAAAAAACTATACACATAGTGGCACTCCCCGGAAAATTCTACCCCTATTTCATATACTTTTGGTAAACATTATTTGAAAAAATTTCGATACCGGCTTCCAAAAGATCGGTAACAAAAAATTATACACTTCATAGTACTCCTCGGAAAATTCTATCTTTGTTTGATCTATAATTTGTTGAGATTTGATCAATTATTTTTCGAAAAATAGGAAAAATTAAAAAAATCGGTTTCCAGAAAATCGGTAACAAAAAACTATACACATAGTGGCACTCCCCGGAAAATTCTATCCTTATTTCATATACTTTTGGTAAAAATTCGGTTCAGGGGTTTGGGCTGGGCGTTGATGAGTCAGTGAGTGAGTGAGTGAGTGAGTGAGTCAGTCAGTCAGGACATCTTCCTGATTAGATATATAAATATACATATATAATTATATATAATGCAATTATATATGAATTTTGTCTCTATATGATTATATATAATTATATATAATCATATATAATCATATATGACCATATATGACCATATATAGTCAATATATATTGGAAAAGAACTGTTAACTTCGATAATAAAGCATTGATAAGTTAAGATGTATATTTTTTCAAAAGCTATAGAATCAAAAGTGAAATGATTTATTCCATGCATATATTACAACTTGGCACTGCTTGACATGAGATAGTGCTGTGTCTCTTGATACCGTTTTTATACTACTGTCCGTCAAATTTTAAATACGAGAAACGAATCCTATTAAATATATATATATATATATATATATATATATATATATATATAAAGTTTCACATACATTTTGACATGATTATATATAAGTTCGTATAATTTATAAAAAAAAAAATATATATATATATATATATATATATATAAGAATTAAGCATTTATCCATGTAGATTATATATGATTATATATAGCCATATATAAACTTAAATTCGGATTATCCGATAGATGGCATCCGATAGGATTTATTTCTCGTATTTAAAATTTGACAAACAATGGTATAAGAATGGTATCATAAAAGACACGGCAGTATCTCACGCCAACCAGCACCAAGTTATATGTAAATCATTTCACTTTTAATTCTGGCTTTTGAAAAAAATATACACTCAATTTATCAATGTTTTATTCCTTAATCGAAGTTAACAGAATTTTTTTTTAATATATATAAAATATTTATTATGTTAGATATAATCACATATGATTATATATAAAATCAACATTAAATATAATTAGATATAACCACATACAATTATATATAACCATATATGGTTATATAATTATATGTGGTTATATATAATTATATACAATTATATCGGGCCATTTTTTATATCTAATTATATCTAATGTCGATTTTATATAATCATATGTGATTATATCTAATCATTTTTTCTCGGGATATTTGTTATTAGATGGTGAATACGTGTTTTTTTGCGTTCTAAATGTTCGCATTAATTTATTGTACGCGTAGGCACGTTTTTTGAGCGTTTATATAGACTAGATATTAAAGAAAATTGGGATCAATCATCGCCGTCAACGCTTTCTCCATATAACCCCATGTAAAACGACGCATTTTTGGAAATTAATATCTCAGCTTCTGGATTGTCAATAAATCTGAAATAATTCTCACACATGCGGTAGATCCTATACTATCATATATATTTTTTACAAACTAAAATCTAGAGTTGACCAAACTGCATCAACCTCCTTAAAGACGTCATTATGATGACTTTACGTTATGACGTCTTAATGGCGTCATATATCCCGATTTATGACATTGTGCGTCTGGGCAGGAAGCAGGATCAAAATATTACGTCATAATGACGTTATAAAATGACGTCAGTATAATGTCATTTTTAAAGACATAGTCACTTTTTTGGTTATTTGTACAAACATGACTAGTTTTTGACGTCAAAATGACATGTGCTTGCTACCTGGGTCAGTACCGACAGACAAATGCATTTCATCTAATCTTAATTGCAGTTTTATTGCAAACAGAAACTTCCGCTACGTGCTCTTACAAGATTTCCAAAAGCACGTTTTAGACCTCGTTTCTGTTTGTCAAAATATTGCGCGGGCAATTTTGAGCTAGTCGCGCGATGCAATAAAGATCCTAAGCAAACTCTGTCTGGGATTAAGGCCCTTTTGGCGCGTCGTGTCACCGGGTTTGTAGTTATGGGCCAGACAAAGTTAATAAAAAAAATCCGATTACGTATGTCCCGTCTGTCGGTATATTACTCTGGAAGGTCGCTTTGTCGCCTAGGCAAATAGCTATTATAGTTATATAAAAAAAGGACTGTGAGGAGATCAAAGCTCACTCGCCGATCGATAACCGTCCGTGCTCAGTTTGATTTTAATCTTAAAAGGATGCTGGAGCCGTCTGTTTTACCGGCTTTTTTTGTCGGCACGTAGCGTCGTATTAATTTGACAGAATTAAAAATCCTTCTCCAGAATTGCAGTACGTACATTAATAATTTGGGGGAACTCCGATTTTATATAGAAAACGAGAAAAAATTACAGAAGTACAGATTTCCTTATCCTACTTTTATCCCAATATGGCGTCTCGAGTTGCGGCGAGCTGTCAGCTCGTCACAAGATGTATTTCATATAAGAGATATACCATTGGTACGAACGCGAAAACAAGTTCCCCCGAATTGCACAACAAGAAAAACATCGATGAACTCTCCAAATCAAGATTTGGAAGCGTAATATAAAAGTATAATGTCGATGTGCATCGTGCGTATGTGTGCGTGCAAAGTAGCGTGCTATCCTTGTCTATATCTTTGTCTATACAAGGACAGATATAGTCGATAACATAGAAAATGGTAATTTCGTCGGTTATACAGACGGCTCCAGCATCCCCTTAAGAGCTCGTCTAAATTTTTAAAAAGTTTCCGTGAAAAAGGGAAATCGTGGAGTCCACAGGACGTAACAACTGAAATATTTCTGAAATATTACAAAACATTTCAGAGAAATATGCAACGACGCCGCTAGGCGGCGCATAATGTTAAAACTAACTCGCAAATAAATTTCAGTTGGGATCTAATATAATAGTCGGGGAGCTGAGGGACCAAAACTGCAACAGTTTTAGAAAGGCTGATATTTTAACATTAGGTCATGTATCGGTTGTATATCAATAGTCTACCGTCAGTCAGCCAGTTTTGCTAACAGCTGGCGCAGGGGCGGCTCCAAACTTGTAAAAAAAACATGTATGTCGCAACTGTTTTATAAAATCTGAAAATTAGTTTGTAGATAGTAAGTTAACTAACAAACTGTGTAGGTATGGTCAGTCAGCAAAATATTGCAACGGTACGCGTCAGCAGCGCGCTGAAGTCATCAAAAAATTGTAGTTGGTAAAAGTGTTGTATAAAATCTAAAATTTTGCATACAATTAGTTAATATTATTTAAAACAGGAAAAACATAGTCAGTCAGAATTTTTATGTAACAAACGCCGTCAGCAGCCAATGGAAGGGCACGCCGCGCGCTTGATTTATATAGCGCGCTCGACCGCAAAATGTGTCGATTGTATGGTCACAAAAAAATTAAGAATTTAAACTACTTGCTTTATTATATTTTCATTTTTACAAACCATACTTTTTATGACTTAAGCGTGTTTCTGACGCGTCCCGTTTCGTCCCGTTGACTTATTTCAATATTTTTCATGTTAAAGAAATTATAGATAATATTTTGTATTAAAACCATTTATTTTATTATTAAATATAATCAGCCCGCGCCATCGAGCGCGCTATATAAATCAAGCGCGCGGCGTGCCCTTCCATTGGCTGCTGACGGCGTTTGTTAATAAAATAAAAATTCTGACTGACTATGTTTTTCCTGTTTTAAATAATATTAACTAATTGTATGCAAAATTTTAGATTTTATACAACACTTTCACCAACTACAATTTTTTGATGACTTCAGCGCGCTGCTGACGCGTACCGTTGCAATATTTTGCTGACTGACCATACCCACACAGTTTGTTAGTTAACTTACTATCTACAAACTAATTTTCAGATTTTATAAAACAGTTGCGACATACATGTTTTTTTTACAAGTTTGGAGCCGCCCCCGCGCCAGCTGTTAGCGAAACTGGCTGACTGACGGTAGACTATTGATATACAACCGATACATGACCTAATGTTAAAATATCAGCCTTTCTAAAACTGTTGCAGTTTTGGTCCCTCAGCTCTCGGACTATAAGCAGGCCTCTGGCGAAGCAAAATCATGACTATGATCAAGAATATGTTTTATGAAGGACAGGAAATTGTTCCGGATCACCCTATACAGGGTGATCCAGTTCATATTTTCGATAAATTGATTTTAATGTTCGGGTGCACTCTCACACACCCCCAAGCACCCTTCACATTCTTACTGACCACCACTCACGCCATTTACCTGACCACCCCCTACTCCGCTTCCACCCACCTAAATAAAAAATCGATTTATATTTTTAATAAATTAATTTCAATATTTGCGTACACCTTCACACAACACCCCCAAACACCCTTTACACTCTTACTGACCACCACTCACGCCATTCATCTGATCACCCCTCACTTTCCTCTTACCCACTTAAATAAGAAATCCTGTTTATATTTTCGATAAATTGATTTTAATAAAAGTAAGACGTATATATGAATCGGCCTAACTGGCAATAATTTATCATCGTGACGATTCGACCATTGGTTTTGGTCCAATTAATCGTCAAGACGTTAATAATCTTTGATACTTATATATTATATATTTTAATCAATAATAAAAAAACTGATGCAAAATTGACGAACGAAGTTATTCATTTTTTCACATACCTACACTGCATATACATATAATCGTGCTCGATAACGCCGAGCGCTAGACGGACGAGAGCAATAGCGTCGAGCACGCGAGACGACCGCGAACGATAGCGACGAGCGTGATACGTAAGCGAACGAGAGCGTCGAACTCGAAGAAGAACGGTAGAACGCGAGAGCGAGTGATAACGCCGAGCGCGAAACTGAGTAGAGTCAGGAGCGTCGAGCGGAAGCGCGATATCGGCGGCGGAAGCGTCTGATCTCGTTATTATTCGCACGTATTTATCTTTATATAATATTTATTTAATATTAAATATTTATTTAACATTATATTTATAGCTATTGTGACGACAACGACGATGTCCGTCCGGTCTCGCCAGCCGGGCCGGAGCGCGCCGTCGCTTTTCCTTACTAATGAGGTCTAACGTTGTCTGTAATTATTCCCGAATCGCGATAATTTCCTCCGAAACCCAGATGGAGACTCGACTGAGTCTTGATATGTTGGGCGCCAGGTGCGATTCCTCGCACCACGATACACGAAATCGCAATTCTCTCAGGCGTGAGTTTCTTGGATTTATCGCGGCTGGAAAGGGAGAGAGGGCGTAGCGCAATTAACACTCGAATAACATAATAGCAAACAAATATATTTAAAAAAGCGGTTAACAGGAGTAATGATGGAGTCGTTTTCCACGGCGAACTAGTAGAATCCGAGGTAGCGTCCCGTGTCACCCCACGAGCGCGATACTCATTCCGTCGCCGAATTGCTCGGCAATTCCTATCCGTTTCGCACCCGGAAGATTTTTCGCATATTTATTCTCTTACAACTACACAATTCGTTTACAATTACCCGCGACAAATTATACGCCACGAGGCGATTCAATCTACGCTCGACTTTCCTCACAAGTTAACCCCGATGACACGCACGAACATCCACTTACAATTAATGCGCACTTACCATTAACGCGAACTTACGTACACTTAACACAACCTAACCGGAACGATAATGGTGAAGCTCTCGCACGCGCGAGAGCAACTCCCCGAAGTGACCGCGGATCGCCCGATCACGCGAGTCCCCAAATGACCGCGAATCTCCCGATTCCGCCGGTCCCGAATGACCGCGGATCTCCCGATTACGCGAGTCCCGAAAACGCCGAACTCATAGGCGCCCCGCGCCACGTCGCAATCACGCGATGTCGGTTGAGAGCTCCCGGCGCTACCCGCGGCTCTCACCACGCGGACGGATTTCCCGACGCGAATCCGTGCAGCCTCTTCCCCTCGTCTCGTTACGGTCCGGCACAATAAAACGAACGAGGATGACAAACTTAACACGCACGTTGACTGTCGGCGACCATGCGCTCGAATCCCCCGAGACGGGCAATGGCGACTATTTCTCCCGGTCCGATCCTCCCGCGGTACTTCCTTCGATCTTCGCGACATTCAACGCACGACTCTACAGCGAATCACCATTTCACGCGGCACAACGCGACCCCCGGGAGGATCTCGATATCGCGACAGTCTTACTTGACGAGGGCTGAGCAGTGGCCTTACAAGAACGCTCGTTCCGGCAGCTCGTCGATGGATTCGCAGGGCTGGATGGTGTTCCGTTGCTGGCTCGCACGACAGTGGCGGGTCTCCGGCCTGGCGGGATCACGCGGGGCCCGCGCGCACTCGCGCGCCGATGTTACTAGCCCCAGTAGGTGCTGCGCCCTGGCACGCTACCGGTCCCTCTAGGCGATCGCCGCGCCTTCCGAGGGCGCCCTCCGCGGCCGCTCTTCATCCGCCGGCGGTAGTTTCGGTTCGCCTTCATGAGACCGGCTGTCCAGGCCGCGACTCATCGCCCGGTTTCTCGACGGCCAAGCTGTCCAGGCCCAGGCTCGTCGACCGGTGGCGGGATACCGGTTTTGGTCCCGTTCCTCGGCGAGGACACCCTCGTCGAGGCGTCCCCCATTCCGGGTCCTCCGTGTACGGCTGCCGGGCAATCGTGAGTGCTCCGCGTGCCTTGGCAGGCCCCTTGTTGCTCCGACTGTGGGCCCCAGCGTGACCCGCCCGCCGGCCGCCCGTCCTCGGAAGCTTCCGGCTGGCCACCCGCAAGTCCTCCGGTGCGGCATACGCCGTTACATTTCCCGTGTTTCCGGCCCTCTGCTCCGCACTCGCTACCTGTAAGTTCGCTAAAAGATTTTATTCCTAACCTAAGGCGCTCGCTCTCCGCCCGCCCCGGGCGGAAGCACCATCCCTGACGCCTCCCTCGGCCGAGCTCCCGTCTGAGGCGCGAGACGCGACATTTGTCACGTCACACTATAAATCACAGATTTTTGTATAACAGATTTCGTAATGCAAATAAAAGAGATTCGCGGCGGCGACGACGGCGGCGCCGATCGAAGGTTGCCGCAAATCTCCTTCAGAGCTTTCGCAACGGAAAAAATTGAATTCTCGCGCGGTAACGTAAAGACTTAGGAAGACGCCAAGAGGAAAATGTAACGAAAAGATTAGCTGGCTATAAATGTTGCTCAGAAAAGCAACGTGCGGAGATTTGCATGTTTTTTTTTGCACGAGACGATTTGCATTCAACGGCTAACGTAAGTGCAAAAAAAAGCAGAACAACTTTATTTAGAATAAACCTGACAAATGCGATTAAGAATGCTAATTCGTCCTTTCGTAATCATTCTCCGAGTAACCATTGTTGATCGCAATTAATGACTTTCTAGTCTGACTTTACCGTCTGACAAATGTAATATCGATTTCTTCGTCCGACACTAATTACATTAAATGTACATGTACATGTAAAATTTATGAAGGGTCTAAAACGCTCATGTTTTAACACAATCGATTTATCAAAGAGAAAGTATTACTTTTCAATTTAATTTTATACTAAATTTTTATTTTCGACATTAATAAATTTTTTACGTTAAAATAAAATCACTTTTTCTTATTCCTAAAAGACGTTCGTCTATCCGACAGTCAAAAGAAATCGAAGGAGATGCTCCGTAAAGATGCCAACGTTAGTAACATTTATTTCGTTATCTCGTGCGTTAGGGCTCACTGAATCATCCGCGATGCCCTCGTGGATCTCTCTACTTGTGACTCACGAAGAAATAATGATGCAGACGATCGCGCGCGAGACTCGTCCCGAGCCATTGTTGCGCTCAGTTAAAATGCAGGCAAAGAATCATGAAACTCGATACACCTAAGCGCGCGCTGCAGTTCGTACAGTTTAAATTTGCTCGTTACGTGACAATCAGCCGCGTACGTTTGGTTGATCGATCTGGACGGTAGGACGTACAATGGACCGTTAGCCCTGTCGAATCACATGAGCTTTCTTTACGACAATTACACACGCATAGCCGCCGCCTATCAATCTCCGTCCGGTGATCTCATGGTGTTCGTAGATAATTCGGTATACTTGGTTCAATATCCGGCATTTACTCTGCGGCCAAATTGGCCGAAGACCTTGCAGGAACTCGGATTTCCCGCAAAGACGATAATCAACGGAGCGGTAAACACCCACAGAGGCCGTTTCTTCGTGATGTTCAACGGTAACTCGGTAGGCGAGATAGACGAATGTACGAAGAGAGTCGTCAGATTTACGCTTCTCGAGGCGACATTTCCCGGAATACCGACCGGCGTGACGTCGATCTTCCGATACGTCGACGGCAATTTGTACTTCACCACTTGGACGCAGTTCTACAGATTCAACGAATTTACGAAAACCGTCACGGCTGCCGGTAAATTCGATCTACGGATGTTGAATATTGTCTCCCTAAGACCGAACTGTTGCAACAGTTGCGCGATCTTCTCGATCGAATCGTACGCGTCGGCGATTTAACGTCACCGGCGAGCGATTCGGACGATGACGACGACGGCAGCGTTCAGCTTTCCGATCGCCGTACCAACCGAAGGAAGTAGAGGACCGCGCAAATCCCCACCACACATCGCGCGATATAAGTAAGAACTTTTCAAAGCATCAGTAAAGGTGGAAGCACATAAAATTGCAGGAGCCATGAGCAGAATGCAGAACTCATATGTGCATGCGCTATGGTATCTGCATTCTGCCCATGGCTTCTGAATTTTCAATCTACATAAAAATACATAAGCATAGTTTATGTAGATTTAAAATTCAGAAGCCACAGCCATGGGCAGAATACAGGCAGATACCATAGCGCATGCGCATATGGCTTCTGCGTTTTGCTCATGGCTCCTGCAATTTTACGTGCTTCCACCTTAACGCATCGTCAGCCGAATGCGACGCGTCGGAAAAAAATCAGAAACGAACGATACTATAGCGTGTGTGCGAAATGTTTTCGACGTTGACCGATCGACCCGTGCTGAGGGATCTTTCCCCTCGCGAGACGGATTCGGAGGTGAACGACAACGGCAAAAGACGAAGGATCGAATTGACGGACGATCATCATCACCATCATCGGGAGTCGCGTTTCAGCTCTCACCCTCCCACCGACATGCCCGTTGACTTGCCTGCGGTGCGCATCCTGACGACGCGTTATTTGCTGACAACGACTGGCTACAAATACATATAGCCATAGGTATCACGATTAAGTCACCGTGGTACAGTATACATTATACGCCTTCGTACGTGGATGTCGCCCTGTGTTGGAAATACGTAAAAATATCGGTAATATCGTGAGATGGCTACAGCCATCTATTGCATTAATAATATACTCTCGCGGTTCCATGAATGAATACTAGATGGCAGATTGTTTCCGCCTAGTAACTATTGCAAGCGACGCGCGAGCAACGCGGCGCACCGAGTTCAGCTCACGCTAGGATCACGTGACAAGAAGGCGAGTGGAGGGGATGCGCAAGCACGAACGTGCAGAGAGACGATCCCGGCCATTCTCGCAGATTCAGTCGAAATTGAAACAGTTTGAGTCACGTACTGGACATTCTGCCACGATAATACTTATCGGGAACATGTTCAAGTTCAGTTGAAAACTTATCGCTCGTGTCGTATTAATTACTCATGTTGTATTATTGCCCTTGTCGTTGCTCGTGTCGTATTCAACGCTCGTGTCGTATTAATAGCTCATGTTGTAATATATTCCGTTGCCGTGAGTTTATATACGAGTTCCGTAATACTCAGTCATTATTCGAATCACGAATAATATTATCGAACACGTCAAAGGAAGAGAGAAGAACGACGTATATTCGGGGTTCAGCCGAGCCTCTACTTGATGGTGGACATTTGTTCAAAGTTGGCAATCGAGAGCGGCCATAATTGATTTCGTTTCTCTCATGAAACGAGACGGAATAGCAGCCATTATCCTTAATATCTGTTTCGCGTACGGCGAATGAGTTCCCACTTTCAGTGGATGATTTTCCGTCTAAATAAATAGCGGATTATCTATAAAGAATTGGTGGATGCTGCAGATTCCACGATAAAGTACCTTTGAATTTATTATCTCGAATATTCGGTTTTTTCGTCAGATATCTTCCTGATGAAAGTGATACTTTACAAGTGCGCACGTGCTAATTCAAATATTCGGTTACAGGACATAACGTTATTTGCTTATATTTGTCCTCAAAGAAGGACGTTTATTATTTATTCTGATTAATAAGAAAAGGAGATAAATTCTTATCTCGGAACGTAAATTCAATGGAATTCCAATTAATACTTCTAATTGATGCGCATACATGGATTAGATTGATCGTGAAATAATATTCCTTCGAATTCGTTGTGTGTCTTATATATATATTAAGGACTCATATTTCGTTCACTTTATAAAACTCTCGTACATTCTGTATATAACGAACTTTATGTTAATTCGATAGATTATTACTATTTAAGATAATATGTTGACTACTCGATTCTTTCGAAATGATATTATAAATTGATTAACGACTTACAACAATTATGAACCGTGCGAACTGATTAACTTCTTTACTCAATTACGTTATGTAAAGTTACTATTGCGATCCTTTTCGTATTTCTTTCAATTAATTATAAGGATTTATGCTACAAAGATTTGCTGCTTTCAGTAACGTATATGGAATAATTATATTTACTACATTCAAGGAAGAAGTTTCGACTTCAATCAAAAGGACAGTTACTGATAGACTGTTAATTTATAATATTATCTAATTTAATTCCTGCATAATTCTTTCATTTATAATAATTCTCACGTTGAGATTTAATGTATTTTGAATTCTTTTGTTTTCTTGATTCCATATTCGTTATCTTAACATGTATTAATTGTGTTCATTCTCTTTATATTATTTTTCGTACTTATTATAATTGATGTGTTTGCTTCGAAGATAATTCCTTGCAGAAGTTCTACATAGAGAAGAGATCACTTATTTTATTTTAATAATTGAGAATATTTAATACATTGAATATTCTTTAATACTTTATTCCTCGATTTTAGTTTAAAATATTTCGTAAATGGATCTCAGTTTTAACTTATTATTTGTAATAAGATTCCGTTAAACGAAGGGAATATCTTCTTTACAATGTTTTGTATCGAAATTACATATTGATAATTACATTTATGGTTCACGACCAAATGATAGAATTGATTGTTTTATGAACTCAGTAAATTAACGATTCTATTTCTTAATTTGAATATCGTTTCTCCTTCTCCACCATCCTTAGCTCACGCAATATACGGGGCGTGTACACCCTGGGAGATAAACAAAGCAGGGAGGTCTCCCTGACGCTCGATATGTGGAAAGGACTAGTCGAGCGTAAACGCGACATATTGTCTGCAATCCAACCTCGCCGATAAAACCCCCTCCCCTTCTCACCGATATCGATCAGAGGGATGACGCTGCGATTCGCATCGATCAACAATCTGCCGATCTTACGTATGGAGTTACCCAACGCGGCTCGTCGCTCAAAACCCTGCTCACGCTATACTATCTCCAATTTTGCGTCGATTGCATCGTCTCGGCGCTGAACGCGGCAACCGAGGAAGTCGACGCAAAGTTTTCGCGCTATCGGGAGATAGCCGCCAACGCGATCAAGACGCGAACTTCGGCTAAAACTGCGGTACTGAAGAGCAAATTCTTCGATCCTAACAATATCGTTGACTGCGAGATTACCGCGCTCTGTTTCCGATCCTAATGTCACGACGCATGTTTACAAATATATGTATTCATACACAAAAAAAATGTAATCGCGTATCGACGTTTGTATAAATATTTTATTTTTTCAAAATAAACACTACCGCTTGTACGCGGATATCTCATATATATGTCCTCTCTCTTTCTTTTCCCTCCTTCCAGATCCGTACCTATCTCGATACGATCCCGCGCTCCCTAGATCCCCCGACGCCGCTTACTCCACAATCACCGCGATTGCGTCATCTACGATACGTAGAGTAGGATCGAAACAACCTTCGAACCGAAACGAACAAAAACGAAGAACGGATATCGGGACCGCAAAAAAAAAAAAGAACGACCTTGAACACGTTCAAACGCGTTTTTGCGCGCTTACCCACACCACCGCGTGGTACATCGAAAAGAGCGACCTTGAACGAGTTCAAACGAGTTTGAACGCGTCCGAACTCGCGAAACAAATTAATCGCGATTTCCGCGCGCGACCGATAACGCAGTCGATAACGCGGAACCGCCGATCCGATTGCCCCCTCGGAGCGCCCGGGTTCGACATCCCCCCACCCCAATGCCAACACTGCGGCGCAAAATTCCCGATCATCCGCCTAGGGAATTTACGTCTTACAGGTACCAACAAAGTACTCAAATCTGATTAAACAGTCTCGAGTCTTTGTCCTGTTACTAGTAAATTGCGTGGGGAATTTTCCCCCTGCAACTCCCCCCTTCCGATGAACCTTTACACCTTCCCTCGCCCCCCTCACCTCTCTTATGGCGTTCCCCCCGCGTGCGCGCGACCCCCGACCCCCCTTCAAAGTACCCGAGCGCAGATGTATAGACTCTTCATCTACTAATTTGTTATCGTAAATGTCTTGTTAATAACAATGACTATCTATTGGTTGCTGTGCCCTTGCGATGCGAATACTGTCTCAGTCATCTGTAATCCTTCGCGACGACCACACGCTTTCGGAAGACGATGGAAATAATTCATCCTCGTTCTTGTTGTATTGACCGCTTATGTGAGTCCCCTGATTAGTCTAAATTCAATATATAAAATTTACTTGTTTCTTACGGGATTTTCAAAAAATTTCTACATAGTTGCCATTAAATTGGTTTGCGACAAAGAAGGTTTCTCAATTACATGGTTTTCACGGACACACATGAGTCATGCAACGAAGAATACGGCCGATTCTGTATGTAACTTTGACGAATATTCGACGATGTACTCTCCGACTTCACTTTGACTATTTGTCATATTCATGGGTGAAATCTAATGTGATTAATGTAAATTGAGGCATCAGATCGACTCCAATTCTTTTATTGTAAATTGATACAGTATACTTGTAATGTGTTATTCTTAGTTTTTTTATGGTTCTGAAAAAGGCCAAGTAAAGCTCGAAACGTTAACGATTGCATATTTTTATGGAAATTATTAAATATATTTTTAACATCTTTTAATTGCTCGAAAATTGGCCGTTTTAAATTACTTAGCTTTTGCTTAGTCGAGCGAGATTATTTTGCTATTAGAAACATATTGTCTAATGTGATGGTGCCGTACGTTGCGGAAACATTTCCTGGTGTACCTCGTGTTAATTTTGTTTAAGACAATTCAGGAGTGCATCCATCAAGATTAGTTCAGAATTGCTTGGCTACACAACCCAACCTTAAGACGTTGGATTGGCCAAATCTCCGGATATGAATGTGATCAAAAATCTTTAGGACATAAATTGTTTAAGAGTGGAATCCACAAATTCTGCGTACACAAAAGAAACTTGCGCAACACGTATTTGATATGTGGGAGGGTTTTCGCGCAAGGCCCGTGTTATTCCAAAATTTAGTGCAATCTATGCCCTAAAAATTATCTGCGGTGATAGAGAATCATGAAAGTGTCACGCGGTATTAATAGAGGAAAGTGCCCTGTTATGAGATAGGATCCCAGGCAAAAAAGATTACATACAATTATATATAATTATAAATAATTATATATATTTATATATGATTATATATGTGATTATACATGAAATTTGGTGTTTTATATAAAATTATATAGGGCGGCGGTGTGGTCTAGTGGTAGAGAATTGACCGAATCTGAAAGAATTATATAGATAGGGGTAAAAAGAACTAAAGAATGTAATAGAATTAGAAAAATTGCTAACAAAAATGGGGTTTCCGATGATGTGTATAAAATTATATTAATTTTGAACGAGCCTTAACTACGCACTGCGATATCTAACGATATTAATATTTTGATCTCAGAAGATTGGACGAAGGAAATGGAAGATTACAAAAATTGTAATTATAAATATTAATTAATAATTAATTGAGTTTTATTCAATCTTGCAAAACGTATATTTCGTGGGTTGTTCGCGAAATCGCTGATT
>NW_027269981.1:497653-527688 GCF_030848805.1 Temnothorax longispinosus | reverse complement strand
AAAAAAAGTATTCTATTAACAGAGTGATAATTTCCTGTAATCCCATATTCTAAGCGGAAACTTTTACAGAAAGAGTATTCCTCTGTCAATAAGTGGACTATTCATCAAGAATCTATTACATATTATTCTAACGGGTTTCCTCTTGTATTAAGAGGAATATATGTTTACTTGGAGCTTGGGCTGTACGACGGGACGGGCGGCAGCGCGGGCTCGCGCGGCGAGAGTTTGGCTCGTGCCCGCTACGCGGCGCATCGCCAGTATCCTTACTCGTAATTAAGATTCAACATCGACTCTTATATCTAGGGCAGCTCGGGAGGGTTTCTCCACTTTCTCCAGCGTTCGCCAGTCAGAGCGTGCTCACTAGCAGGGCTTCTGACATAACCCTTTTTGTTTACGAAGTGTTCTCCTCATCTGGGGCCTTCGTTTAAACAATTAATGTATTATAGAAAAAGCAAAATTCAAAAATTTGTTTGGTTTATTAACAATAAAATATTGATATTAAGAATAACAAGATCGCGTACTATAGACTATAGATGCAAGATGAAAGTCCTCTAATTGTAAAATGCTTGTGCTTAGAATATTTTCCTCTTGATTTTAGAGGATTCCTCTTGAGACCATAAACAAGAATAAAATCCGCTAAGATTTAGCGGATTCCGCTAAAATTAAAATTATTTTTTTTTGGTGGTTTAAAAGGTGCCTTTTCATGCTGACGCTCGACGCTCGATTTGGGCGTCAAACTTGATCACGTGATAGGTCACGTGATAGTCTTTTTATTCCAGCGTCAAATGGCAAAAGCTCAACTGTGTTCAGCTTTGACGCTTGACGCTCGTTTCATAATTGCTTGTTTTGACGCTCGCATATTTGATGCTTTTCGCCTTCTTACCGATGAAGTTGGTCACGTGACCAGTTTTGACGCCCAAATCAAGCGTCGAGCGTCAGCAGGAAAGGCCCCTTTATAATAATATTTTTATGGCAATTTTAAGAAATTATTTGGCAACGCTGCAAGCTGTGCGCTCATGTCACACTTCAGTTAATTAATAATATAACCGTTTCTGTAACCTTACCTTATTGAATCTTTTCTTTGTGAATTGATAAATTTTGCGTGCGCTGCTTCACTTTTATTTTCACAAATTGTCCCTTATTTTTGCCCCATTACTCCTCACTTTATGTTTCTTATCACTCATTATTATTATAAAATCTCTCTTTGATAAGAAGCAATGTCCAATATTCTTTGATTAATGAAATTGACACTCATATTGACATTTTTGTTATCAACTTCATATTTTACAATTGGCGCCCTGAAAGCGCGCGTTGCCGTATTGTTCTGACAGTAAAATTTACGCAAAATGAAAAATTCTAATACCACCACATAGTCAGATTTTTTCTTATAATTAAACATAATTCAAATACAATTGTTATATAAGTTAATGCACAGATACAAGATTTCCTAGGGCCCTGCTTATACAAAACGCTCCTTTTACCTTAAAAGTCTTATTTTTACTTGAAATTCAATAAATAGAAAAATAAAATAAAAAATAAAAAGAGAACAAAATATAGTATAACATAGAAGATGATTGTGTAAAAAGTTAAATTAGAATTTTTTCTTTAAAGCATAATAAATTGGATTAAATAAAAAATGCAAAAAACTTAAAAATAAGTGTGACATTATCACTATAGTCGAAATACGACGATTTGGTCATTTTCTTAATATTTTAACATAAAATGAACAGTTTACAAAGCTAGCATTTATCGACCATAATAATTAAAGAAAGAACTAATTATACATCATACTGAAGTATGCCATAAACTGGTAGAGAACGCAAAAGTTTTTCTAGACTTAAAAAATCAATTGTGTAACAGGTAAGATACGAAAAATCTTTTCGTCCACTTTTTTCATAAAGCTTCAATATTTAATTTTAACTTCTTAATTAACAAATATTTGAGATGTTTTTTCAACAATTTAACATAACACACTACATGTTGATATAATTAATATTAAAAAAATAGAATTAACACATAAAGCAGTATATATAATTATAAAAGTTTTCTTTTATGATTAATTTTTAAATTTTAAATTAAGTTTGTTTTGATGGTATCAATAAATCCCATAATATTAATAATAACTAAAATTTAGCAAAACTTATGAGAATCAAAATAGAATAGGTATTGCACTTAATACTTTTTTATATCATCATCTTAATCGTAATTATATTATTATAATATCTCTTTAATAATTCATAAAATATTTGGTTTTGTGAGTTCTAATATTATGAGCCTTAATAGAATAATTATTCCAAAAGTATCTTAAAATATATCTTACATAATTTGGCATTACAACTTCTTTTATATTTTTTTTAGATATACAAATGAACGCAATGGTTCTACAGTAAATGTAATTTATTCGACACCCTCGTGCTCCTACTTGAAGGCCCTGGAAACGATTTAAATCTTCAATGGCCCCTACTAATAGAGCGATGACTTCTTCCCGTATTCGAGCGATCCTCACGCTTTCTGGACCGGCTATTTCTCGTCAAGACCAACCTCGAAATACTTTGAGCGCGAAGGAAATAACTTGTTGCAAGTAATATAGTCAAAGATAACTTAATTTGTACTCAAACTGTAATCTATTTAACTACGAGTCATATTTTCAAGGCATAACTATTTTTTTTTAGGCAAGCAAACAACTCGTTTTATTTTGACAAACTTAAAGAATTATGACGAATCCTTGGAACACTTCCGGGAATCAATGGGAGTGATGCATCATCAACGATGCTATTACCGGCACCTGAGAAACAAAAAGTCGCGGAAGATTATTCTCGTATATTATATGAGAGTATGGATAAAGCCGGAGAAATAATCTCCAAAGCTATAGGGTAAGTATTCTCTATCAAACTTACTTAATTTGTAATTTTAATTTTTAATGTCAAATATAAGATAAAAATATAAAATAATTATATATAGTTAAATTATAAATAGTTTTTTTTGCTGATGTTCGTAAAACAGGAAATGGGCAGGAACGGCAAATCGTACGTCGGAGACCTTTAAATCTTTACATGTTTGGAATTAATATTAGCTCGTGTGCGTTTTCTGAGAAAAATGACTTATTTGCGGTTGTAGTATACAACCCTCTAAGCAGGCCTGTTTCCACCTATGTTCGCGTCCCCGTTCAGGAAATTTTTATGTTGTTCAACTCAGTGATTGACGGTATGTACATTTTGCTTTTAAAATATATTGTCCTCAAAATAATATACAATACAAGTGTATAGATTTAAAAATCACAGGCATTTTATATATCATAATTCGTATATATATATATATACTAATATAGATATATATATCTATATATATATTCATAATTACGAAATGTGATAATATTTTTTTACATAAAATAGATATATTAGTAATATTGTTTCTACATATCAATTAAATTATTATAATTGTGTTTAAAAAATATATATAATATATATATTAATTAAAATATAAATATGTAAAAATACACGTTTTTTTTCTAGTTTATAATAATTTTACACAAAAGTGTTTACAATATATGTATCTACTTTTGGGAGTTAAAGGAGTGTACCCAACGCGCAAATAGTACCGATTCCCGAAGCCAGTACAGAAAATCCCAGGAAGAAAGAGCAGCGCGACAAATGAAGTCGTTTTTTCGCGCTTCAATATCCCTCCTCTCGGTATTCGGGTTTATATTGTCACCAAAAAACGCAAGAAAATGTAGTTGACCAACCTCAATCAGACAAATTTATAAGTAATGAGGTAAATAGATCTATATAAAAATGGGGGGGGGGGGGGGGGGTGCAATATAAATCATTGGAAGTTAAAATTTAATGTAGACTGTTAAAATATAAAATCTTTTCTCACTGTAAGTTAAAGAAACTATTAATTAATTGTTATGTAATACATATTTAAAATATATTCTAAGAATACATTAATTTCCTATTAATGAAATTATCATTGATACATGGATAAACTATTTTATAACACACAATCACAATTCAAACTTCACAGATAATTTTCTTATTTATAGACAATCTATATATTACATAGTTCTATATATAGACAGTCAGTCTCACAATTTTTCTTAATAACGTTACAAAAATTAGTTTTTAGAAAACTAAAGTAAGTATTAATCGAATAATCTCGAAAATAATAATTGAATGTTTTGTAATTTTTAGCTGTATAATATATCCTCATACCAACGGTAACTTAGCAATACGTTGGAATAACCAGGACATGAGCGCGTCGTACAATCTTTCCAATACTACACAGAGCCAGAGGTAATAACAAGATCTCCGCTACTAGATCATCCTGGCGCTTATATCTTCAGACCTAAAGAAACATCGGCCAGAAATTTTGCGTACATCGGATCATATAAAATATACAAAGGTATATAGAATTTATTAAGCCAGCTTTATTCTAAATGACAGATCATAAATGCATACTAAATATCACTTCTTTATAGGTCCTGTTGTAGAAGAACTCCATCAGACAATAAACGATTGGGTTAGTCAAGTGGTTCGAATTTATCCAGAAGAAGAATATATCGAACTCGATTGGCTCGTTGGACCGATACCTGTCAAGTACTGTCAGCTTCTATTGTCGCAATACTTAATCAGTGCAATAAGAATCTCTGAGATTTCTAAAATTTAACGTAAAATTCTTTTTTTTCTAATTTCATAAAATTTTACATATATTTTAATAATATATTAATAATATTATTATTTTTTTATATACACATAATACCTGATATTAAATTTTTATTATAAATTTATGTTTTATATATACTTATAATATTTCTATATAAACTTTTCGGAAAATTATAAATTATATTTATAAAGTCTGAATAAATAAGAAAAAATTGATTAAAAATGATTATAAACTGCTTTATTTTAGGGATAAATTGGTAGAGAGATAGTCACACGATACTCCAGCAATCTACAAACAGACAAAACGTTTTACACGGATAGCAATGGAAGAGAGATGTTTAAAGCGTGTGAGAAATTATCGCCAACGTGGGACGTCGAATTGTATGAACCGATATCTGGAATTATTATCCAGTGACAGTAAAATTGCGCTCAAAGATGAAAAGAACCAATTGAAACTAAATGTCCTCGTCGATCGTGCTCAGGTTGAAGCAGTTTAGAAGACGTGACGTTGAATTGATGGTAGAAATACAAATTTGATTAATAAATCTTTACAATTATTTTACTAAGCTGCTATCTCTGATAAAATTTAAGTGATAAAAAATTATATGATTTTTTTAACATAATAAGATAGTCAAGACAAAACTGATGTCAATCTATAATTTTATATATAAAATCTATATATAAAATTTAAAATTCAAATAGCTAGCTATATCTAAAGTCAACTGCACAAATTTTAAATTCTATAAAGTGAATTTCACATCTGTATTCGGACTGTTCATTCTTAAATCGTAATTTTGTACTTACAAAGTTAATTTTATAAATTAAAAAAATTTAATGCAAATTTATTGTAAAAGAAGACAGTATCAGTTATGAATTTACTTTGTGCTATGTATTTTACTGTAATTTATGAACATTTTCAGATATGTTGGAGTCAAATAACAATATGTATATAATAAATAAAATTGTTTCTAGCTTCATCGAAGGCTTCTAAAGGACGACGCGTTTGGTGTAGGTGAGGCATTGAATGAAACTGCCTTCGGTGAAGGTTGGTAGCAAGAGGCAGGCATCATCTCTTTGGAGGTAAAGTGAAGGGCGGTGGATGAAATTGTATTAACAGGAGAAGGAATGGCGCTTAAGTTGGCTCTGCATCCCTGGATCTTAGGCACCCCCGTTAACTCCTCGAATACTCTCGAAGATGTACATGGTGTACTCCAAAATTTCGTATGTATAACACTTAATCTCTATTTGGCCATGGAAAATACAACATTATTTGCAATTAGTGTGTGAAAAGCACATTTTTACGTATTATTTAGAGTTTTTTTTACTACGTTTGTACTTTAAACTCGACTTTAAATAATCAATAAAATTTTTTATATTCATTATAGTTATATATTCATTATAAGTTATTTTTTAAGTAAATATGATTTTGACCTGGTTTTTATTAATTAACATTTTTATGTTGCAGCCTTCTGGACTTAAAAAAGCATTGCCGCTAAACGTGCATATTCTTACCTTAGAGCCGTGGAGAGATGACACAGTTCTATTGAGACTGTAGCATCTCTTTGAAGTCGGTGAGGCGCAGAAGTTGTCTCAATCAGTTGAGTTTAACATTCAGGTGAGTTTTTAAACTTATAAGTAAGTTTTTAATTATTTTCTTACAATTAGAGCCAATACAGGTATGTTACACAATTTGATGATTGTTAATTTGAAGTTGTCTATGTAATAAAAATATTTGAGACTTACAATTCTCTTATCTCACTTCATAGGACCTATTCTCGACGTTCACGATTGAATCGATCGAAGAGACTACGTTAGGCGCTAATCAGCTATTAAGCGAAAATAAACGTATTGAAATGGGAGCCAGAGACCGAATTGACATTGTCCAGAATGAGGAAGAAAGCAGACAAAACTGTGGAAAATTAATGACAATGTAATCAGAGTCCTCTTGAAACCGATGGAAATACGGACCTTTATTCTCAAAGTGAAGCAAAGAACTCTTTAATCTTTTAGCGAAGACATTTAATTTTTACAACCATAACTTCTTATAAAAATTCATTACCTCATTATTTCTATGTCCCTACTGATAATTACTATAATAAAATGTAACTTCTCATAATGCAAAGTTTATATAATATAAAAACTATATTATTTTGTGTTTGTCTTACCACAAAAAGATTGATTGAATTGACTGTAATTGCCCTGAAATGTATGTTTGAAAAGAATAAGAACATTTAATATGACGTTTATCAATTTGATGGATTTTGTAATCCTCAAATTCCACAAAAAATTTTCAATGTACAAAATAATTTAATGTATAAAACAAATAGGAAAATGTGATCGTTCTACATTATAACGTGTTTTGCATTGACACAGATCACGAAATCTCTTTTGGAGCTACCTCTTCTTACATAAATATAAGACATATGATAAAATAATTACAACATCTTACAAAAGGTAAGTGGCTTATTTTATCGTTAATTTATATTTTTGTTTTGTATTATAACCTATCTAAAACATATGCATTGTTTTGAAATTCAAACATATACATTAAAGCATGTATATATTCTCGAAAAATTAAACATACAGAAACAGCTACTTATAAAAAGATACATTAATAACTATTAAATATATATTAATCACTATCAAAAAAGATTAGTCTTTATTCTGATTAAAAACTGTTTTTTAATACAGTTATTTTCAAATTAAACATTCGTAATTTTGTCGTGTCAGTATAAAGCAATAGCTCCAAAAGAGATTTAAATGTAGACTAAAAAATAAAATATAACATTAAAATAAAATTTAAAAAATCTTGTTCTAAAGAAATTATTTGTAATCATAAAAAAATATACAAAAAAAAAAATGGCTTCTAAATGGGAAAAAAAAAACAACTTGATTTTCAAACTTTAATTATGTTGATAGTGAATCAATTAAAGTAGAGAACATTCTATTTAAACACAAAGATGCGTTAAACTTCACGTATCAAAAATATAATAGAATTTCAGCAAATATTGAAAACTTTATCAAAAACTTTATTAACAGATAATGTTTTATAACTTTTAAGTATCTTGGCGGCGAGGTTCATCGTCTTTTATTGTATCTCGATCAATCGCGCCCTGTGAGAATGATCGCGGCGCAAAGAAATTTTTATAAAAAAAAAATTTTATTTAAAAAAACGATACACACAATTTAACGTTAATTTTCTTAAAGTTATTTAATAAATGTTACACAATTATATTTCATAGCGAAGTATACATTGTACGTTTACTACAAATACACAAAAAAAAATCTATGCAAAGTAGAGGTTATGGAATAAAGATCAGAAGCACACGTACAAATAAATTTGAAACATTTACGTGACAAATTACGTGAACGAGCGAATTACATACCTGTTCTTCAACAAAAAAACGAATTATATTCCCACATTCGAGAAGCTTGTTCACACTCTCGATGTTAAATTCTATACGCATTTCAAAACAAAATTAGCTCTCTCCCTTGTTCGCGATCGTTTGCGATGGCGACAAAGTTGAGAACGCCAAACGCGCGATCGTTCTCTTCAATTGCTCAATTTATTATTATTAATTCCCCCCCGCGTTTAACGAGAATGGTCCAGCTATTCATTCAAAAGCGTGGTCTTCACTTTATTCGTAGTAAAATCAAGACGAAGGCAAGAGACGCAAATTTCGAGATTATTGTTTCACTGTGACACGCGGGCGACAACGGTTCTATTTTAAAAATATTACGTATTAATTGTGCGAAACCCACGCGCGTTTACGGCGCATTTATTCGCGTCCGCGTCCGGTAATTTTCGTGCGAGACTCGTCGCTATTGTCTCCGCGGCGCGTGTGCATTAGACGCGGAACCGCCTTAAACGCGCGATTTTTTATCACACAACGGGACCAACCGCGCGCGATAAAACCGTTTATATTCCGCGTGGATTGATTAAGTAATAATAAATACTCGAACTTAAGATGGTTCTTGCAGTACTTTGGAGTCACAAAAACAACCATTTTTACTAGTGATAAATATAAATACTTTTAGTATGCTAAAAGAAAACGTCGAAAGTTGCCGAAAGTGTGTCGAAAGTTTTCGCTTTATTTATATACAGTACGGTCAATCATTTTGGGTGTCGCGGCAGTATCTTTAGAAATGTTTTAATTGCATCGATTAAACAGTTTTTTATTCGTTGATCATGAATGTGCGATCTGCCCTCTCTTTTTCTTATTATCACCATGTAAAATTGGCAAAGTTTTACGGACATATATCTCCGTAAACGTGAATTATCCCCGTCCGTTCATACGTGCTGCGTTCGGGAGCGTGGTCCTGCTATTCGCTGTGTGCGCAAGCCTAGTGCTGCCACGGTTATTGAAATATCGCACTTCTTGATGGAATAGTCTTATGGAATAGCTGTCAACGATTGTGAATATTCGAGCTACGTGTAAACTGTCGTTCGGTAATTGAAATCTAAATTTTCAATGATGATATTACAAAATTTACTAGTTGAAAAGATTTTCCGAGAGAAATTAACCTACATTTGTTTTAAAGGTTAACCTCTTTCTGACTTTTTTGCAATGAATCCTTATTATACTAACGGGATTTGGACCTGTCACTCATGACATTCAATTTAATCCAAGTTTCAATACCAAAGGAAAAGCCTTAGCACATATCGCATGTGGTTCGCGTTGTAAGAATTGCGTAATGAAATATAAGCCATTTAATAAGGTGCAGTGTAATACCGCAAACATCTGTCAATGCTATTCCGTACAATGTACAATTAACATGTAAGCATATATCAATATTAATGAAATTCAAGTCAATCGTACAATAAATACAAAAAACGTTTAAACAAGAACAAAAAATTATTGTTTTGAGTTATTTTATTCAAAATACATTATTGACCCCGCGCTTTTTTACACGAAAATCGAAAGAATCTGGAAGATAAACGCGGCAGTCTGCCTCGCGAAGCGAGATATTAATCGTTTAAAGTTGACAACTATTTAAGTTAGAAAACCTGTCATTATCGATGAAATGTAGCGACATGTACATGCCCCGTAGTCACATTTCGAGTTAAGCATAATTTTATTGATATTGTAGGTTAGGTCCCGTATTCTAAAGTAAATACCAATTATTTTAAACGAAAATAAAATATGATCATATAATCGTCCAAGAATATTCGGCTTACTTTATTTTTTGCCCAACGTATCCACATTTGTTCGTGCTGCTCAATTTTTATAAATCGCTTTTGGAAAGGAATAAAATTTTATTTCTGAACTTGTATTGTGAATACATTCTTACACGTGTTCACGCAACAATTTAATTTAGAGATTTCCTTTCCGCAATTTTTTCCATTACGATGTATTAGGGAAACTCCAGCAAATAATGCAACAGTTCGCGGCCACCATGGCGCTCTAAGTCCTACGGTTTCCGCTATAGTATACCAGCGCACACAGCGAATAGGAAGTGCGCGGACGACGTACAAATTATTCCCTCGCTTGCGACTCTCATGCGTATAAGATTGCACACTCGTCGATTTTCTTCCGCGTTTTATTTTCATCAAGTTTCATGCTGTTCGGTAATATTATTGATATCGAATCAGACCGAAAAGACTTTAACAGAGTAAGAAGGCACTTACCTCGTGTATCTTGCGTATATCTTCTTCCTTCTTCTGATCTTCGGCATTGTTGCCCATATTCGAATACGTAAGGGCATGAGGACATACCATACAGATATTTTGAATTTCATTAGTCAGGATCTATATATATTCGGGGAATTACATTCTCTCAACGAAAGTTTCACGAAATGTTTTATTTTGTAATCTTTTTATGGAATTTACTTGACTAATCAAAACCCATATTTTTAATCAAAATATTTGTCTCGATATCTCGAAAACTATTTACCGATATCTCATATTAATAAAAATCCATAAATGTTAGTATAAAGACGATGATTATCTTGCATCAATCTATAATAATAAGATTCAGCAGGAAGAATGTTTCTAAAAAAATAGAAGCAAAAGTTTCTTAACGGAGAACCTTTTCGGAAGTTTTTATGATAAGGGACACATATAGCGGGTAGAAATGAGAAAACGAAAATCATTATATAGCTTCTTGAAAAACGTAACCATATTCTATATTTAAACAAATATCTTTTCCATCTTTAATATGTACAATTACGCGATGCGTACGTGTGTTTTGCCTAACGTACTTCGTAAATTGAGTATTTACAATGCATATAATTACAGTGTGCCTGTCGCGGACGGAGTGAGTCACAAATCCGAATTCCGCTCGTGTTCTCTCCCATACGCAAACACACATACATATTGCCTATACGTACATATACACACACGTACGTGTGTGTGGTGTGTGTGTGTGTGTATATTGCACATACTTGTATATATAACATACAACCCTGTTTTGGAAAATTTGTGTTAAATATAATAAATCACATGTCCAGAACGGTCCACCAAGTTTTTTTGGAAAAGGACCCTCAAATGGTTTGTGTCAGTTTAACATAATATGATGTGTTAAATGGTAACATTGATACTATGTTAAAATATTTTAACAGAAAGGAAATGTTATTCTGATCGTAATTTGAGGTTAATTATGTGTACAATTAACATAATTTTTGTGTTAAAGTTAAGATTGTAAGATAATAATCAACATTCTTCTTCTGTAAATTTTTATTCTTACTTCTGTTATTAGAAAGTATATGTTTTAAATCTACACACGTAATGTGTTGATTATTTTATACAAAAATTTTAACAAAGACCTTTTTTAACACAATTACAAAAATTTTCCAACAGTGTATATGTGTATTCACATATATACCCATATATACGCGGGATAGTAAATTCTACTTGACACAATTGTCGTTGAGCCTTAAACCAAAATATCCGCTTTAACGTTGGTCTCTCAGCGATCCGAGTTGAACTCGCGACGAATTTTCGAATCCTGACAAACTTTTCGCGATCAGAAATAAAACTGGAAAAATTTGCGAATTCAAGATCTGACCAAACCGGTCGGTTAATTTTTCACGAAATATGACGTTCAATCGTTATTATGTACACATGACGTTAATTAGATCGAAACCCTGGAGATCGCCTCGTCTTCCTCGAAATTTTTCAGTAGAGGAATATTTCGGGTTAAGAGTTTTATATACTACCTTGATCAAAAAGTTCCCGGAATTTATTTAAAAAATGCAAAATACAAGTTTATTCATCAATATTAATATTGTCCCCTTCAAAGTACTCCTCATCGACTGCAACGCACTTATGCCAGCGCTTGATCCAATCCTCGAAACATTTTTTATACTCGGTGTTCGGTATGGCCATCAGAGCCGTCTTCGATTTTTCCATTATCTCCTCTCGGCTGCTAAAACGCGTTCCCTGTAGTGGTTTTTTGATTCGATTGAACAGAAAGAAGTCGCAGGGAGCCAAATCAGGTGAATTTGATGGCTGTTGGATGGTATTCGTTCCGTTCTTGGTCAAAAAGTTGCGAATAATGATGGCATTATCGCACCGTCGCACAATGCCATCATTATCCGCAACTTTTTGACCAAGAACGGAACGAATACCATCCAACAGCCATCGAATTCACCTGATTTGGCTCCCTGCGACTTCTTTCTGTTCAATCGAATCAAAAACCACTACGGGGAACGCGTTTTAGCAGCCGAGAGGAGATAATGGAACAATCGAAAAGACGGCTCTGATGGCCATACCGAACACCGAGTATAAAAATGTTTCGAGGATTGGATCAAGCGACTGGCATAAGTGCGTTGCAGTGCGATGGGGAGTACTTGAAAGGGACAATATTAATATTGATGAATAAACTTGTATTTTTGCATTTTCTAAATAAATTCGGGAACTTTTTGATCAAGGTAGTATATAATATAGCCCCTCGCGCTCACACGCGATGGTACGTTGCATCGTCGCGATCTCGCTCGAAGTATACGAATCGCTCGATCTCTCTCTCTATCTCTCTCTCTCCCTCCCAGTCTGCTCTCTCTCGTCTCTCTCTCTATCTCTCTCTCGCTCTCTTCTTTCTCTCGGTATCGATCGTATTTCCTCTTTCGCACCAAGTCGCCCCACGATACGATTCGCTCGGGATACGGGGTAGAGGAGGAAGCGAGAGAAGCGGCGCGCGAACGAGGTTTGAAATCCGTTCGCGACGCGCGAGTTATCCGCTTCCTCAGGTCGAACCGATTAAGAGCGAAGGTTTCCTAAAGTTAAAGAAGGGATCCGGAGCGAGAAGACATGCGCCGTACATAACGCTCGCTCGCCAAGTCTCGATCGCGATTTATTACCCCGGCGCGGCGCGCGGCGGCGACGGCGACGCCGACAGCGGCGGCCCGACCGTTCGCCGCGGCAGAGAGTTATAATTTCAGTGAGCTCAATTTCTGACGTTACAGTTTACGAGAGGAGATGTAATCTTACGATCTCCGATCTCCGTTGTTACCAATAAACATTGCGAATTCGTTTTCACGCGTGTCTGAAATACAGAAGTAAGCTCACTGGGAGTTACGCCCTTATTTATTACAATGATAAAAGAGCGCGAAATCTCTGTAGAATATTGTAATCTCTTATCAATTAAATATGTGTTATATTTCATTTCAGAAATATTGATTGCCTAGCTGGAACACAAGATCAGAGTTGTTGCTACGTCAATGTAGATACGACAATTAAGAGGGTATTTGCTAAATATTTTATATCACACTTTGTCCGATAAGAGAAGTACCACACATTATGCACTATGTATTGCAAAAATAAGAAATTACAAAATTCTACACGACATTGATAAGAAGTGCCGGTGTGGATCGACATTCGCAATTTTCTTTCTCGGAAGTCAGTAAGCCAGTTAAACGCAATAACAGGAGAAAGAAAAAAAAAACAAAGATCGAAGATATCGACACCTCTCGCGATTTCCAGGGAAAATCGAGAGGAAATTAACGTTGAACCTTAAGGCATACAATCGTACAGTACAGCAGTAATGTTTCGAGGTATTTTCATCGCGGCGCCATCATACGTAAAAGCTACTTACAATGTGTTCAAACATTTGAGGTATTTTCCACGCGGCTCTATCATGTGTAAGCTACTTACTTTATCAAACCGAATAATCGAAGGACGGGAAAAAGAGACAGTATCGCACGATCGCTACGTCCTTCCGATTATCCTGATACATTTCTCGAGTATTTCGATTTGGCAAAAAGTCGACCAGTAAATCACTTCAATTCGAATGCCGTTATAATCGTATGCAGTATCGTAAATCGAAGCTACATTGTGAGCAGACAAGTAAATCCAATGCAATAGATTGGGAATCTATCAAAGTTGATTAATAAGTATCGTGGTTTAATCGATTGATTTAAAAGACAATGTAGCACAATAGTGTCAATTGTATTAATTACGATCGCCGCCAAACTCTGATCTTGGTGAAATCTAAATACATATGATAAAAAGGAAGAAATGCCGTCTCATTCGAAGGTACCCACATTACCGCAAAGTAATCTCGCAATAAGAAGATACTTGTTTATTGGAATTGCTGTAAAGTCTTATATCTTTTGTATGGTGTTCAATAAACATTCTTAAGAAAAAAAATAATCTCGTGATTTACCATAAATAATATTCATGTGAACGGAAGTAACGCGATTATGCAAATTCGTGAGAGGTTTGTCGGCGTGTCGGCACTAAGCTTCATTAAACGCGATTTATACAAATTCGTGAGAGGTTTGTCGACTTCGTCAAGGCCCGTTTAAGCCCGATGAGGAGAAAACTGAAGAACCGCATTCGGGACGGAAAAATTTCGAGTAAAATAACGAGACACGGCGAAATACAACGATCCATGGACGTGGACGACGTTGTTGATGATATTTGACAATGTCTGTCTTTTCTAGAGACAAAAAATTTAAAGTAAAAAGTCCCTCCGAACACATAATTAGCAAAAGACAGATTTTGAGCAGGAAATAGACTTCGTAATGCGAATACGCACACACACCATTTAGAACAGAAGTAATTCGAATATACTACAGGGAATTAAGGGTCGACAGGAGTCTGCTCACGCGGACGCACGGTAGAGAGACATATGCTAAGACTGCGGCGTTGCCGCGTCTGTGCGGCGTTGCCGCGTGCTCCCCGCTTTAGCAATACGGCCTGAAAATGCTTTCTGGCCGTCCGTAGCAGAAGGCAGTAACGTACCAAGGCCAACAAGCACCCGCTTTAGATAAATTTTGTGTTTTGCTGATGTATTTAGAAAATTACAATAAACTAGAATGATTTATCGAAATGATTTTATATCAGCGGTGCACACGTACTTTTGTTGTTAAAATTTTGCAGCAAATATTGAGATTCTGATGTATTAAAAAATTAGATGGATGTTGATAATGTTTCTTTTTTTAATAAACTTTATCCGTTTTTTAGTTTTATTCTTTTTTATGTAAGTGTCATATAACAATTCATACGAAATATATATATACAATAGTTTTATTTCTGTAATATTATATGTATATATCACATATGTCATAATCATACATATATTATTACATACTTATTGCAAAGTGTTCTCATAATAATATGTTTATAATTCTCATTTATTTAACATTTCTGAAGAGAAGCATAAGAAAGGATTTAATTTCATAAGGACATAAATTGCAGGAACAGATGCAATCATGCAAGTATAATGTGACAATTTTTCGTTATAATGTTTAAAATAATTTTATTACAAAACTACGCAATTAGGCAGTTCTGTATTGAAAAAAATTAGAAGAAAAATAAAATAACGACTTTTTTACTTGCTATAGTTTCTATAGTCACTCTCTCAAATACGACAATATCAGAAATGTTAAATAAATGAGAATTAGAAACATATTATTACGAGAACACTTTGCAATAAGTATGTATATATATATATATATATATATATATATATATATATATATTATGACATATGTGATATAACTTACATATAATATATTACAGAAATCAAACTTATTGTGAAATATTTTCGTATAATATGAAATGAAGTTTTATAACAATAAAAAAAAGAACAAAAAACGGAGTGTTTAATCAACATTATTATCCATCTAATTTTTAAATACATCAGGCTCTCAATATTTGCTGCAAAATTTTAACAACAAAAGTACATGTGCACCGCTGATATAAAATCATTTTGATAAATCATTCTAGTTTATTGTGGATTTTCTAAATACATCAGCAAAACACAAAATTCATTTAGGTTTTTATTTATGTCTTGCATGTATGTTGAGATACTGCACCTCTCTGGCCACCTTCTAATGCATAGAGCACACAGTCTTATCCAATATAATACCGACTTCATTGGTACTATTTAATATCTTATTGATGTTTACTGCTTTTCTATTATTAAATTTTGTAGTTTTGGAATTTTTATTTATAACTCATTCACCTATAATATATAAAATAGATATTATTTTCAAGTTACATCATATTTTAATCACAGAGAATATGACAGATATATTTATAGCATTATTTACTTTAATCTTACCATTGATAATAATGCCAAGGAGTTTGGTGTTGAAAATTTATAATTACTTCGACTGTATGTATAATTGTATATAAAATTGTATATAAAATCATTTTGATAATAAATCATTTAAGTTTATTGTGCATTTTCTAAATATATTAGCAAAACACAAAATTCATCTATGTTTTCATTCATTTCCTGCATAACTAATTATAATGTATGTATAAAGAGTTACTGCATCTCTTGCACTTCTAATAATTTTTTTCCTTGTAATATAAATGAATAATGTAAAACATAATTCATTTTATTTGTATAAAAATAAATAGGCAAGCAACAAAAAAAAACGAAAAAAATTATTAGGAACTATATAGGAGATGGTTTATAATGCATTCAATGTACAAATCTGGATGGATGTCGTTCTACAAATTTTAATGCAAATCAAAGACCTATTAAAGGATTCAAATCCATGTTAATTGCCAGTATAAAATCTACACATGTGTCACAAGATTTTGGGACGTATATAGAAAAAGCAGTGACCGAAGCTACTAAATTTGCATCGATACATTTAAAAAAAATTGAGCTTACTAATAAAAATAAATAAGCGATTATACTTGTTAAAAATTATTATATTATTAGCACAAGAAATACATATAATTGTAATAAAATCATATTTTTATCTCTATCTCTATATAAATGAATGTATGTGTTTGTCCGCTATGCAAATCTACAGTTTTGAAATTAAATCAACCTAATTTGGTATACTATTTTATGATACTCTAACTTAGACCGTAGACGTATTTTGAGAACCGCATCATTACCGATTTTTTGGGATATCGGTTCTAAAATATTCATAATGTCTGTCTGACTTACTGCGAACTACTCATTTATTAATGGACCGATTTACTGGAAACTGGTGCCAAAATTTGTCTAACTTTTCGGAAACAATGTACTAATATATAACATTCTTACGGGTGGTGTGTACGTATGTTTGGACGTTATTCTTAAAAACTTATCAACCAAATCTTAAAGTATTATATATATGAAACAGGGGTAGAAAAACTAAGGAATATAATAGAATTCAAAAAATTGTTAATAATAAAGCTGTTACCGATTTCTGTCTAAAAAAAATCTACGTGATTGCTCTAATATCCGTAAATTTTGAAATATCGAGCTAATTTTTTTTATAGATGGAGTATCATTAGGAAGGTTGTTATTGAATTCGGTGAGGATCATGGGCGATGTAAAAAAGTTATTGAAAATATGTTTTTATGAATTATATATTGGAGCATAATTATACATATGATTATATTATATAAATGACATATGATTATATAAAAAAAAAGACGCCCGGGCAAAGCCCCGGGTAACCAGCTAAATATGTTCCACACAAAAACTTTCCCTCCTCCGCGACCTGTTCCCCGACCTCTTCCCCGGCCTCTTAGAGGTGCTGAAGGTGGTTGCAATGAAGGTGGCGGAGGTGGTTGCAATGAGGGTGGCGGAGGTGGTTGCAATGAGGGTGGCGGAGGTGGTTGCAATGAGGGTGGCGGAGGTGGTTGCAATGAGGGTGGCGGTGGTGGCGGCGGCTGTTGTAGCCGTCGCTCGCGGCGGCGTTGGCGATACCGCCTTCTTCGCTCCGACTGAGGCAGCTGTACAAAAAATAATATGAATTATTATTTTATTATTTTAATTTTGATTATTATATTAGTTATATTAGTATAAAAAATGTTTCTACAAATTACTTACAGCTTGATGTTGTGCGCTAGGCATTATAATAATGCATGGCGGTCTGGGCGGTAGACCGCGCACCGGGAAGCCGTACATCGGTAGGCCGTGAACAGGTGGGCCGTGAACCGGTAGGCCGTGTGCAAGGAGACCGTGCGGCACGGCAATCTCATGATTCGGCTGATTCGGCTGATTGGCTGATTCGGCACGTGCTGAACCGGCACGGGTAGTCCCGGGGCCGGTAGCGGTATTGCTGCAAAAAAATGTTTCATATGTTATATCAATATATGAAATACATACAAATATTATATGTGTACACTTGTATAAATATAAGTATATACCTATATCGAAAAATTGACAGGTTGAGGGTTAGGTTTATGGGAAATTCTAAATATCGTATATAAATAATACTTTACATTACATGTTATAAATTACATGTACTAAATATGTATTTAGTATGTACATATATAATAATACATAATACATTTATATAAATGAAAGAAACGATTACTCACCATGCTCTCGGTTCGCCAGTACTCAACCAACATAAAGGTAGTCGCGGTAGTCGCGCGACGCGCGACCAATCAAGAACTTTTTATGTCGTCATTGATTTGTTGACTTATATATGTATATATATTATATATATATATCTCGAGTATATTGTTTTTACTGCAGTCTGTTAGAGAACAGTACAGCGTACGGAGTGTTTTATTCTTAGCGCTTAGTTTTGTTATTATTGACTGTTGTTTGGAGTGTAATTTTATTAGTATTATTTATAGACATATGAGAAATTATATATAATACTCTCATTATGTCTAAATATACTTATATTGGGAAAATTCGGTCGGCAAACGTATCTCTATGAAAAAGAGACTGCGTTTAGCACGACAAATTTTGAATAAGAAGTCTTTCATCAATGAAGAAAGAATTATCGAGGGAAGATCGGAAGTTCCAGGTACATACGTGTAATCAATTACATGCATGCGTGGATGAGAGAAATGTTGATGATGACACGTCGACATCGCAAACATTATCTTCTATGGATACATTTTTGCAATCTGTCGATGCATGCGTGACACAAAAATGTCAATCAATAGAAGATATTTTTAATGATAATGATTCAATGGGATCTCTATCAGACGTTCGTGAATATTGTATTACGAATGTGACGGAATGTGAAATCAAAGAATTCAGAATGCAAAACAGTATAATGGATGATATCGAAGATGTCGAAAACGTTGAAAACGTCCAAGATATCGAACATGTCGAAGACGTTGAAAACGTCCAAGATATCGCACATGTCGAAGACGTTGATAACGTCCAAGATAACGCAGATGTCGAAGACGTCAACGACGTCGAAGATGTTCATCAAGATATCGAAGACGTTGAAAATGTCGAAAATGTCGAAGATATTGAAAATTATGATTTGCATGTTGAACATGGGAACATTGACGCTGGAAGATTATGTTCTGCACAAATTGGTGGACGATGCTTCGTCGATTTCGGACATGTTTTTGCTGAATTGCAGAGACTGTCCGCTCACTGGATCAATGAATGTCGTTTCACTGATCTTGTCATAACTAAAATAAAGCGTGTCGGTCTGAAAATCAAATTTATTGTAGAATGTCGAATGTGTCACTACACAAGTAGCTTTTGGAGTGAACCGACAGACGACAGAAAATTTGATGTCAATAGAGGTATCGTAGCCGGTACTATATTGACAGGGACTGGTCACAAGCAGCTCGAAGAACTTCTTGCTGCTGTGGATGTTCCATGCATGAGTAATAAAACGTACATAAGTTTTCATAATGAAATGTCGGAAGCTTTTGCCGCCGCTGCGGAAGAAGAAATGCGCATGGCTGGAGAAGAGGAAAGACGTTTAGCAATTGAAAGAGGAGATGTTATTGATGGTGTTCCACATATACCCGTAATAACAGACGGCTCGTGGATGAAGAGATCCTACCGCAGCGGTAGTTATGATTCTCCATCTGGAGCAGCTATTATTACGGGACATTATTCGCAAAAAGTTTTATTTGTTGGCGTGTTAGAAATAAATATTGCGTTATTTGCGCAAGAGCAGCAAAACTTTCTGTAAAACCGAAAGAACATAAATGTTTTAAAAATTGGGGAAATAATCAAAGCTCAACAAGTATGGAAAGCGATATAATCCTCGAAGGCTTCCGGCTTAGCTTAGAAATGCATGGATTAATTTATGATAGATATATCGGTGACGGAGATAGTAATGTAGCAAAAAAATTGAGAGATTTTTCACCGTACCCGAATATTGTTGTGGAGAAGATTGAATGCACGAATCATCTTCTCCGCAATCTGTGTAATAAAATTCGCGAAGCGGGTAGTAGTGGTGGTAGAAATATCGCAAAATTAAAAAAAATCGTTACGAACAGCGTAATGAAAATTCGTAACGCTGTAGTAAAGGCTATAACGTATCGTTGCAATAGTAAAGCATCCTGGAAGCAAAAAGTCGCAGATTTAATAACAGATTTACAAAATGTACTGAGCCATGTATTTGGTGAACATAAAGATTGCGCTTCCCTTCAATATTTTTGTACTGGCGAACGAAAAGACGGTGAAATAAATCTTGTGCCCCAATTGCAGAAGGCAGGGTTATTTTTAAAATTAGAAATTGCAATGAAACGCGTTATAGACAATGCTAATAGTTTATTATATCAATTTACTAGTAATTCCGTGGAAAGTTGCAATGGAATTATTAGTAATTGGCGGTAAACGTATACATTTTGCGAGGAGAGGCTCTTATCAAACGCGTGTGAAAGCTTCTGTAGTACAATTTAATAGTAGGAAAGCTTTGAGTTCTACTTGTCGTGTAATGAGTAAAGAACCACCTGCATGTACAAATGTTGTAGAAAATCGAAATATTAAAAAAATTGAGACTTATCAAGAACGCACACACGCGGCAAAAGAATTAGGTCTCTCTGTTCGTACATCAAAATATTTTGCTAAAACATTTACGTCCGATAAAGATTACGGACCAAATGCGGAACGACCAGATATAGAAGGTCATATGTACGAACAGTTGAAATCTAATCATTATCGAATGCTAAAAGATCAGCAATGCAATAATGTTGTATTGGAATGTGCTACACGGGGTCAGCATGAAAACCCGATGTGGCACAACGTACGGCGAAATCTTCTCACTGCTTCAAACTTTGCAAAAGTTTGTAGTAGAAGAGAAACAACTTCGTGTCAAAATCTTGTTAAAGCAATTCTGTACCCTCCTCAATTGACGAATGTGGCTGTTGAGTGGGGTAAAGAAAAAGAAATAGTGGCACGAGAGCAATTGCAGGTGGAGTTGGGAATAAAAATTAATGATTGTGGAATATTTATTGATGATAATATCCCATATCTTGCCGCAACGCCTGACGGCATTGTCGGAGACGATACTATCGATGAGATAAAATGTCCTTACGCGGCGCGGCAAGTGTCTCCCACCGATGCAATGCTGAATAAGATTGCTTCCACTCGTACAATATTTGATAAAATAGATAATACTCAAATGAATCAAAGACACGCGTACTACTTCCAAGTGCAGGGACAACTCTACATAACGCAAAGAAAGTATTGCATTTTTGCTTTGTGGACACCCTTTGGATTGAAGTACACGATTGTCGAGCGTGATGACAGATTTTGGGAAACAAAAATGTTATCGCTGCTTAAACGATTCTACGAGGACTGCTTGGTTCCTGAAATAATAGATAGTAGAGCAGCACGAAAAATGCCTATTCGGGAACCGCAGTATGTCATCGAAGCACAAGAAGCAGCTAGAAAAAGAGATATAAAAGTAGAAAGTAGTATTGAAGCTAGCAAACAATTATTGTCGAACACTACTACCACTGTTGCTGTTCCAGAGCAAGATGACGATGCATTATAACTGATTATTATATACGAGATCTAACTGAGGATGACATAAAAAGTCAAAAAAAAATGTTAGATAATGTAATAACTTCTCTCCGCTTAGTGAAGGATAATATTTGTCTATAAATAATAAATTAAATGATGAATCGTTAGATCTATTTTTACGCATTGTAAGAGAGACTTCTTGCTTTGAAACACAAAGTGTGTTATACTTACAATACCGCACTTAATTGAAGCTAGTCGTAGCAATAAAAGCTTACAAATTATTGGCGGAACTTGCACAGATCATTGGCGATGTATTTATTTTGATGGCACCAAACTTCATGTGTACGACAGCCTATCTGGTACTACGTATGATAAATTGGCTGCTAAAGTGAAAGAATATATTCGCCTTCGTTATCCCAAGATAACAAAATATGATATAATTTGTGAAAAAGTACAAATAAAACAACAGGATTCCATTTCTTGCGGAATTTATGCTGTGGCTTTTGCTACAACTGTAGCCTTCAAAGGAAATCCTTGTAATGAAAAATATTCTACTGACGTAAAATGCATGAGACGTCATTTATTTAAAATTCTAGAAAACAAAAAATTATTGCCTTTCCCGAATTAATATTTTTCATTATTTAACACATCTTTATAAGCTTTTATTGCTAAATATTGCTCAATAATTGTTAAATTAACATTTGTTAAATATTACTAAATAATTGTCATTGTATAGAACATATAGTAACATGTAATTGTTACTGTATCTCGCATGCAAATAAAAATTTCGGAGAGACGATAAAAGAATATTGGATGCGTTTTCACGGGAATGGGCGTTGGAGGGGCCCATTCTATATTTCATATATGTAATATTTATTATGACAATTATTTTATGTTATACTTTTGTTTTGAAAATAGTGCATTGCAAATCAGATCGCAATTTGAACTGAGGTGATTGCGTCGCAAAGTGTTAATATGAGATAGGTTCTTTTTGTTTTGCAATGTACTATTTTTAAAAATACATAGTAACAGGAACATGAAACAAATTACAAAATACAAAACCAAAGTTGCATGTAAAATAACAAAAAATATTTTATAAAGTATACTTCCCATAATATGGTTGAGGTCACTTTGCGACGCAATCATTTAACTTAGTTTAAATTGCGATCCACTCGAATATTAATTCGTGTTGTTTATTCATACATAATTTCATTGTTTTTTTTTCAGATTTATAAATTAATAATATATTTTATTGTTATTATAATTAGTCTATGCACGCAGCATAGAGTTGCTTATTGTTGTAGGTGGAGTCACCATATTTAAAAAGCGGAACACTTTAAATGGAGAGGCGTGGATACCACTGACTCAACGCCATTATATTGCAGCAGGTAACGTGTGCACAGTGGGGGTTTTAGTGAGTAAGAATCTCACACTACCCCGGACAACGGAGGTGCCTTTTGAAGGTTTCTCCCACGTGAAAAAAAATTGCTTATTATAAGTACTTACTATACATTTGTTTATTGTAAGTACTAATAATTTGAAAGCATAAATAAATTGAGCCACTGCATCTTTTGCACCTCTAATAATTTTTTTCTTTTCTTTTTGTTGCTTGCCTATTTCCATACAAATTATGAATGATGTTTTACATCATATTTTTTATTATATAAATTCCAAAACAGTATTATATAATTTTTTTTATTTGATTAGTCATTTCAGTCTTTATATTGCTTTTATATATATTGTATATTACATTTATATATTTTATGTATTTGTCAAATAAAGAAATATAATGAATAATATAATATAAAATATGTCACTCTTGGTCGTGTTCCGAAACTGCCAGTACTAAAAATCTATAGCTCACGTCACATGTATTATAGATTTTCAGCACTGGCAGTCAATTTCGGAACACAGCTCTACGGCCTGTATTACAATATATTGTACAAAATGTTGAAAATAGTCATTGGTAAAGAGGAAAATAAATTATTATTTGACGAGGTATTCAACGTACGTTGAATGTACGGACGTAATGTACGTATTTCATGTTAGTTTTTCAAGATAAAAACGGGTTTTGAATGACAGTCCTTTAAAACGTTGTTTTTTTAAACAGCTGTACATAATTTTGCACAAAATTGTACTTTTAAGTACGACATTCCTATAGAATGTTTCCCTTGGCAAAATCAAACAACTTTTTATATTTTAAATTGTGTAAAAATGTGGAAGAAATATATATTATTATTTCATTAAATACTTATATGTATATATGTGTATGTAATCCGTGGTTATAAATTAAGTTTTATATCTGTTTTTTTTGTAATAACATTATTTATATCGATTTTGATTTTATTATAACATATTTCTTTTGTTAATTTCAAAAATTGGCTGTAGTTGTCGTAATAGTTTGGATGATTTCGGAAATATTTTTGCTATAAATATGTTATTATTTTCAGTATTATAATAAATAAAACATGTGCACTTTTTTCCGATTAAACACTAGAAATACCAAAAGCTATTTTCAACCGTTTCTATTTTTTAATATCCTGTTTTTTATTGTAAAAGTAGAAAATGTAGATTATAATAAAAAAAATTATTCGATGTTTAACATAATTAATGTAACATTACTTTTAAAAATTGAAACGGTAGAAAATTATTTTGTATTTCTAGTGTAAAGGTTACTTTAGACAATCTAATATAATTCACGTCAGAAGAATTATATAATTCTATTTGTTATGTTTTGTATTTTGTAATCTAGAGAACATTTCAAGATGTATAATTAATGTATGTATGTATACATATGTCTGTATCTGTATATATTTTTTTACATGTACCTCTAATTTTTTGAATGTTTTTTTATATATGCAATTTTGTCACAAACTGTCGTGAATTATAAATCGTGTAAATTAAAACTAATACTCTTTTAATATCTTTTCTTTTTCTATGTTTCTGTCCTGTATATATTTTTGTCTATCCTTTTATATTTTTTTTATGTCTATCCTTTATACCAATTCTATCTCTCTCTTTCTTTGTTCTATCTGTATTCGTAGGAAATGTAAAGAATTGTTTTTTTTAATATTAAAGAAAACAATTTTTACATTTTCTCTTGACGGAAGAGACCACCACCTTCTCGCGGTTTCCGTTGAGCAACAATATGTACGTTGTCCATGCATTTATTTGAGAACAAATATTACAATAAATTTATATTGTTGCACAAATAATTTATTCCTTTTTTAAATTTTATATTACATGAATTTGCCATTAGCGAAGTAATTATACTATCAAAACAATATTTCTAAAACAAACAATATATAATTTATCAAACAAATAATTCCTTCGCCAGTGGATAAATTCAAAATAAAAGTCGTTTTTCTCGACCGGACTGGCCAAAACATTTTATTCTTCACAACGTTTCGACCACATTCTGGTCCTTATCAAGTGAATTAGAACCACGCACACAACATTTTTTAATTCGCTGACATTAGTGCCCAAACCATATCATGCAATCGTAAATCTAGAATCGCAAAAACGCAGTAGTCAATAAGATAAAATCATGACAAGTTACCAAGTCTATAACATAAAGTGAAAATCTATACCATAAAGTAAAAATAAGATAAAAGAATTTGAATTAAATAAGTGTAAATAAAATAAGTTAAGTTAAAAAGTCAAAAAGTAGTCAAATTAGGTAGTCAAAAAGATAAAACATGAAAAGTTACCAAGTCTATAACATAGAAATAAAATAAAAGAATTGAATTAAATACGTGTAAATTAAATAGGTTAAATTAAATGAGTGTAAAAGATACATACGTTGTGCGTGTCAAAAGACAGATTGTAGAGGGAAAGAAAAAGGCAAGTCATGTCAGAGAGCACATCCATACCTCTCCAAAGTCAAAGTCGTACTGAGAGACACATAATAGGCGAATAACTAACTGTGCTCACCGACAAAACAAACCGGCAAACCTAAGTTGCGTCAATAACTCGGTTGTAATTCGCTGGTAAATTTTCATTTTATTCATAAATCAACATCAGAAGGGATACGCGAGACATAACAGACGAGCCAAGTCAGCCGACGCGCATATGAACGCATACGCCGACTTTCGAACCGGCTATGCTTATGTATGCGCTATTCTACCCGCCCGAAGCTGGCCGAGCCGCGCCGAGTCGCCGCCGAGCGTCCAGCGCACACGTACACGGATCCGTCAGCTGTGTGCGTGTTCCCACCAGGCGCGCAGGCAGCGGGCAAACAGCACCATTGGCACCTCTGAACACAGCCCTTGTCAGTATGTTACCACGGAAATTCCCCATAAGCTGCTCTTACTAGTGAGAATCGTTTGTCCCAAAGTTTAGCCTAATTACGTAATGAATCTCATTAAAATTAGGCTCATTTTAATCAGTAACATCAGCCGCATGCTGGTACAGAGCCGGATTTTGCATTTTGGCTCTTAAAAATTTATTATAAATAAAATACGGACTCGCAGCTGACCCAACCTGACCCGTGTCTAGCTGCGCGTTTCCCCACATTTATTATAAATTTTATTTCGATCCTTTTTCCAAAATCCGGCTCTGTACCGACTTGCGGCTGATCTTACTGATTAAAACGAGCATAAGTAAAACGAGATTCGTTAATTAATTAGGCTAAACTTTGGGAAAAGCGAATCCGTAATTTTCGACCGGCCGACAGAGGTCTCCACTCTTACTCCTGTCGACCCTTAACAATAATATATGAATAATATATTGCTTTCTTGAGCAAAATGCAATCTTTTTTATGTTTTCGACCAATTGAATTTTTATATAATCCATTTTATTAAATTAATTATAGATATATTTAAAACTGCCGGAAAAACAGGAATGAAATTAACGTTCCAATTTCATATGTTTCCAAAATTCATATATTATACATTTCCATATTTTCTATTAATATATATCTTTAAAACCGATTAAAATCAAGTTACACCTGCATAACATATGACCTTACTCTAATTCGTAGTATTATAGAAAACATATTTTCCAGACGGATCGATGATCATTAGTGAAATGGCCTACTCTCCAAAACAATCTCTCAGTCGTATAAATTTATTATACCTTCTCTTTTTCTTAACGGCTTCCAATTAAGTTATCCAACTTCGTGGCGTGATAGACACTGACGGTCATATCTCAAATAAGCGACACGGGAATGTCGTCGATGATTTCCACCCTTCATTCAGCGCGTTTGCTTTGACATGCCTACCATGCCTCGTTATTTTTAATGAGGCATGTTTATAGAATAGCATCAGTTTCAAAGAATCTTCAGGCCTCTGTACAAGATGGCCTGACATCGTCCTTTCTTTTCCTCGTTGAAAATGCACATAAATCTAATCTATATACATCAGATTGATCGACGTTATTATAAATTTACATTATAGCTATCTGAGATTCTGATTTATTAGCAAGGACAACGACTCCATAAATTAAAGTTGAATATTATTCATAATGATACTGTACAACTGAAATATTTGTCATTGTTCTCTTTTAAGTTTTTTTTATCCCTTTATTAGAGCAAAACTCAAGAAATATTTCAGTTTTCTAATTGAAAGACAGCGCGATACTTTCTTGGGTAAAAATAACTCCTAAAACGACAAAGAATCACGATATTGATGAATCCGTTATTAAGAGAAGACATAAACGCTTTTTATTAAATAAAAATATTCTGTGTGAATAGAACAATACAGAATATTTTAAAATTATTTTTAATATGTATCAAGACTGCACATAGTCTTGCGTATTAAAAAGAAATGGCCTGTAAAATATCTATATTGTTTTTAACAAATGTATTTTTATGTCTTCTCATCAGATATGTAATTCTCGTGCACGTTGTTCCTCTAAATAACGCATTCGATATTTTGATTGTCACTTAAACTCGGCAGTCGATGTAGCGGTATTTTTTCCGATCGGTACGATAAATTATAACACGTGCCAGCCGTCCTCAGTGTGATTTACGATGATAGAAAAATCAAGTCGGACGGTCGTTTTTGTATTTCCTCGCGGCATGACGCTCCGCACGAGCAAGCGATCGGCGCACCGGGAAATATTGCGGTTTAGTCGCCTTCCCCCCCTTTATATATAAATGTACACACATATATTGGTGTACACACGCACACACATAAACACACATACATACATTATACATATCTAGATATATATGCACATACGCGACGGCCATGCTTTATTCGACGGCATGGCTCAACTTTCCCATGGAATAACATATCGCGAGAAATTGCGCACATATCGTGATTTAAATCCGCGCGTAGCGGCAAGTTTCGGCAAAAAAACGTTTACATCGTTGGACTGACCGGCGACCAATCGAATTTTTGCCCTGCGAAAATTGAAAACAGGTATCACGATCCCACACGGTCACCGAATACTTTTCGATTCCGTATTTAGAAAAGGCGCCTGTTGAAACCCGGATCTCGCGCGAGAGCGTGAACACAAGCTATATCCTACACCGTTCTACCTCGCTTCTGCCTCGGAAAGATTGGCCGGCATTGTTGCGTTCACCGGGCATACTTCTTGCGCGAAAGTTTGGAGATGATTGGCACTTGAATACCGCTCTCCGCGCGTATTCGCATGTTGCGAACGCTTTTATGGTTACAAATTTGTGTCGCGGGTTAGAAAACTTCCTTTTCCTTTGGCCTCGCAAGTCTAGGTGTTTGCTTCGATGAACATAAGAATGTTACTCTGGAAATCTCTTCGTGACGAGTTTGGTATTTTGAAGTCGGTATGTTTTGTGGAAAATTGTCTTCGTGCTGAATACAAGCTTCTCATTTCTATAGTAAACTGTCGTTAAGATTTGAGATTCCTTAATTAAGTAAATGAAAACGAAGACCCTAACGACAAGATGTCGAGACACATTATAGTGTCTGATTTATAAGATAAAAGGCTTCTAACGAATTAAGCTTCCGAAAGCGAAATAAGACAAAAATATTTATTCTTAAATTTCAAACAGATTTGCCTTTGAGAAAATATTTAACGGATTTCAATAACTTAACATAAATTAAAAAATGCTAAATAACGATTTTTATCGGTATTTAAAAAAAAAATTAGCTCCTTATTTATTAGAGATATTGGTACTAAAATTTATTTAAAAAAAAAAAGCGATCTGTGTGTGTGTGTATGTGTGTGTATAAGTTTTATTAAATTTTTCAAAAGCGCTCTATATAAGCTTTATTAAATCAAATAATAAAGTTATTTTTTATATCTTTTATTATCTATATAAAAACTATTAGTTAAAACTTAAGCTTTATTTTCTTTATTTTTTTCTAATGTAATATTTTTGTCCTTGTATGTTTGAAATGTGTCTCATCAATTCCATTATCTGACGATATTACCTGATATAAATAAATATATTTCAATTGCTTGAGAGATGACATAAAGTTTCATAATTGACTACTGCGTGTCATTATCCGGCGAAGAAATTTGCGTGCATGCACAGCATATTAAAAATATACTTAATTTATTTACACATGACATATGTCATACATACATATATTTGCAAAGAAAAAATAAAAGTGTTTTGTTAGATCTGTTCTCAATCAAGATAATTTCTGTGATAAGCAATTAAAATTACTGTTTTAGTCGCAACATACCTATTTAAATATCTTATGTAGCATAAAATTAAAGTATAGCGAAATAAATAAAGTTTATAAAGATAGTTTAGTCATTTTGCTTTAAAAAATTTTATTGCTGTTTTCACTGAAGTAATAGATAGTGCGATTAATTAAACAGCATTGGTTAAACTAAACTAAATGTCTATATTAGCACATACATATAAAGAGAAAGAGTTTATAAATCTAATTAAAGGTAAATTAATATTGTAGTCGTAATCTTAATGTTTTCCGAAACTTTTATTTGCGTTCGTTTTTCCAAAGTTCAAATGTTCATCCAATTTATAAATATAATTAACTTAATTCTTATCTTATTTCCGTCGAAACTTTTATTGGCACAAGCTCGGCGTTATACATGATCGTGGATTGTATTGTTTGTGTCTAAATCAATTTTCAGAAACACGGACATTTCTGGGAATTATTTTGAAACCTCGAGATCTTCACGGCTTACTCATTTTATGTTTCTCCTCAAAGTACGAAAAGTATAGCACATTGGGGAGACACTGTAAGAGACCATTCGCCTTGTATCGTACCAATCTAGTCGGATCGCGTAAAATCGCTGAATGCCCTCGATGCGCTCGAGGGTGCACTGACAGAGCCGGTTTGAAATCTTACGTGATTTTAATACGAACAAGAATTTATAACAGCAAATATTG